>NW_027206541.1:0-282500 GCF_024711535.1 Dipodomys merriami | reverse complement strand
CTCACCCTGCGCCAAAGTTGTAAAGTTCATTTTTCGACATAGCATCTTGTACATATCATTGTTGCAATGGGTCCAGCTGTATCCCAATTTGTTTTTCCGTTAACCTCCCCAAATTATACCAATAACAAATAGAGTGAAAACAGAGGTTATACTGTGGGGGAGGGACATACAAAGCAACAAAGAAATAATCTTATAAATACGCTAGAAAAAATAGGAAGGAAGAAAAACCATTTGAGTCCTTACCTTGGTGTTCATTTCACCTAACATAAACTTCTCTGACAGTTTCTGTTTGTCTCAGACATATATTACTTATTGCAAATAAGGGAAAGCATGGAGCCTATGTTTCTTTGGGCCTGGATTACTTCACTTAATATAATTTTTTCCAAGTTTTTCCATTTCCTAACAAATGGGGCAATGTCATTCTTTCTGATGGAGGCATAGAATTCCATTGTGTATATATACCCCATTTTCTTGATCCATTCATCTACTGAGGGGCATCTGGGTTGGTTCCATATCTTAGCTAAGGTAAATAATGCTGCAATAAACATTGTTGTGCTGGTAGATTTAGTATGGTCTTGCTTGTGATCATTTGGGTAAATGCCCAAAAGTGGGATTGCTGGGTCATAGGGGAGCTCTATGTAGAGTCTTTTGAGAAACATTCAGACTACTTTCTAACGTGGTTGAACAAGATTGCATTCCCACCAACATCCCATCCAGCTTCTGTTGTAATTAGAGTTCTTGATTATGGTAATTCTAACTGGGGTACGGTGCTATTTCAGTGTTGTTTATATTTGTATTTCTTTTATTGCTAGGGAGGATGACCATCTCTTCATGTGTCTATTTTCTATCCTTCCTTCATCTTCAGAGAAGTTTCTCTGTAAGTCTTTAGATCACTTATTTATTAGGTAGTTGTTTCTTTGAGAATTTGTTGTTGGGGGATTTAATTTTTTGAGGTCCAGGTTTATTTTAGATATGAGAACCTTGTCCGTTGTATGGCTAGTGAAGATTTCTCCCAATCTGTGAGCTTTCTATTCATCTTGCTAGTTTTGTCCTTTTCCATGCAGATGCTCTGCAATTTCATGCAATCCCATTTGTCCAACCTTTCTTTGATTTGTTGTCTTTCTAGGTCTCTATTAAGAAAATTTCGGCCTGTGCCAAGGAGACCTAGGGTTTCTCCTATTTTGTCCTGTAATGTTTTCAGGGTGGCTGCTTCAACTCCGAGGTCTGTCATCAATTTGGAGTTGATCCTGGTGCAAGGTGATATATATGGATTTAGCTTTTGTTTTCTACATGTAATTAACCAATTTTGCCAGCACCATTTACTGAAGAGGCTGTCTTTCTTCCATTCTATTTTTTTAGGACCCTTATTGAAGATTAGGTGGCTATAGGACTGTAGGTTCATTTCTGGGTTTTCAATTCTATTCCATTGGTCCTGAGGTCTATTCTTGTGCGAGTACCATGCTATTTTCGTTACTATGGTTTTCTCGTAGAGTTTGAAAATTGGTATTGATATTCCTCCAGCACTGTTCTTTCTGTTAAGCATCATTTTTGCTATTTGGGGTCTTTTATTGTTCCATATGAATTTGTGGATGTCCTTTCTACTTTCTTGAGGAATGAGTTTGGAATACTGAAAGGTACACATTGAATTTGTATATGGCATTGGGAAGTATTGCAATTTTCATGATTTCCCTATTTGGATACCTTTTATGTTTGCATCTTGTCTTATAGATATTCTAATACTAAATTGAAGAGAATTGGAGTGAGTGGACATCCTTGTCTCGTTCCTGAGTTAAGAAAAAATGGCTTTAGTTTTCCACCATTAAGTGTAATGCTGGCTGTAGATTTGTCATATACAACCTTTATTGTATTGAGGAATGTTCCCTGGATTCATAGTTTTCTAGAGCCTTCATCATAAAGGGCTGCTGGATCTTATCAAATGCTTTTTCTGCATCAATTGAGATAACCATGTGGTTCTTATCCTTGCTCCTGTTGATGTGATGAATTATTTTAATTGATTTGCACATATTGAACCAGCTTTGCATCCCTGAAATGAATCCTGTTTGATCATGGTGTATGATTTTTTGGAGGAATTGTTGAAGTCGATTGGCCAAAATTTTGTTGAATAGTTTTGCATCAATGTTCATCAAAGAAATGGTTCTATAGTTCTTTCTTTGATGATTCCCTGCCTGGTTTGGGGATGAGGAGTATGATGGCTTCATAGAATGAATTTGGTAGTGAACTTTCTCTTTCAATTTCATTGAAGAGTTGGAGGAGTATTAGTGTGAGCTCTGCTTTGAAGGCCTTATAGAATTCTGCTGTTAATAGATCTGGTTCTGGGCTTTTCTTAGATGGGAGGTCTCTTATTGCTGTTTCTATTTCTGTGCCTGATATGGGCATGTTAAGTTGATTTAACTAATCTTGGTTTAGTTTCGGCATGTTGATGTTGGCTAGGAAAAAGTCCATTTCTGCTAGGTTTTCAAACTTATTAGCATAAAGTTCTTAGAAGTATTCCCTTATAATGTTCTGAATTTTGCTTGTTTCTGTGGTGATGTTTCCATTCTTCCCTCTGGGTTTGTCTATTTTGATGTTTTCTCTTCTTTTTCTGATATGATTTGGTAAGGGTCTGTCAATTTTGTAAATTTTTTCGAAGAACCAACTCTTTGTTTTGTTGATTATTTTTATGGTGCTTTTGGGTTCTAATTCATTCGATTCTGATTTAATTTTAATAATTTCTTTCCATCTACTCTATTGAGGTTTATCTTGCTGCTCTTTTGCAAGGAGGTTCAGATGTCTCATTAAATTGTTGGTTTCAGGATCTCTCTAATTTGTTAATGTAGGAACTGAGAGCTATAAACTTGGCTCTGAGTACTGCCTTTCTGTGTCCCAGAGGAGCTGGTAATTTGTGTGTTCATTTTTGTTGAATATCATAAACATCTGCCTTTCCTTTCTAATCTCTTCTGTGACCCAGTGGTGATTCAACAGTATGTTGTTCAGCCTCCATGTGTTACAGGACTTTCTTTGGTGACTTTTGGTGTTGAGTTCTAATTTTATTCCCTTAGATGCTGTTTCTTGATCTTTACTGTTGTCTTGTTGGTTTTCTATGTGTAGTATATCTTTACGTGGCTTTTGTAGGTCTGGATTGGTGGAGATATATTGTTTCAATTTTTCTTTGCTATAGACAGTTTTTATTTCACCTTCGGTTATGAAGGAGAGTTTAGCTGGGTACAGTATTCTTGGTTGATGGTTGTTTGTCTTCAGGGCGTGGCATAGTCCATTTCAGTCGATTATTGCTTTAATCGTCTCTGTTGAGAAATCTGAGGTGATTCTAATTGGTTTTTGTATATAGGTGATTGTTCTTTTCTCCTTGAAAGCTTCAAGGGTCCTTTCCTTGGTCTGAATTAATCCAGTGCAGAGTATAATGTTCTGGTCTGGTCTGGTCTATTTGGAGTTCTAAAAGTTTCTTGTATCTGAATAGGCCTATCTTTTTGCATGTTTGGGAAGTTCTCTGCTAGCATTCTGTTAAATAAATTTCCTAGACCATTAACTTCTGTCTCTAGGTACTCCTCTACACCCATTATGCTCAGATTAGGCCTTCTGATGGTGTCTTCCAAATGCTGAATAGATCTGTCATATTGATTGGATTTGTCTTGGATAGTTGTATGTTCTTTCTCTGTAGTATCTAGGCTGTCTTCAATCCCCGAGATCCGATCTTCTGCATGGTCTATTGTACTTTCAAGACTTTCTACTTTTTTTTTTTTTTAATTTCATTTCCTTCTAATTGGTCGGCTTTGATGACTTCAAATTATTTGTTGGAGCTTTGTTTTAGATCTTGTTTGAACTTTACTCCCTTAATTCGGTGTTCAGTGTTAATTCCCAAATCACTTAGTTGACTGGTTATTGTTTCCTTGGTCACCCGTTCTTTATGTTGGGCTCCATCCAACATTCTATTTGTCTTCTCCCTGAATTGTTTCAGCTGTCTGTTTATGGATTCCGTGAATGCCTGTATTGATCTTTTTCTATTCTCTTTCCGCTTTCTCAATTCCTGTATTATTCTTTGATTAGCTTCCTAATGTTCACACTATTTCTGTAATTCTCTATGACTGTTCTCAGCCTGCTCATGCAATTCCTGTATTTCTCTTTAAATCTTTTCCTCCTGCTTACTCAATTCCTGCATTAATCTTCAAGTAGTTTCCTAATGCTCACAATATTACTGTATTAATCTTTTGTTTGCCTCCTCTCACTCCCTATCATGCTCACACTGAGTCCTTTCCAAGTTTGCAATCATTTCATTCACCATATTTACCAGGAGTGTTTGTGCAGCTCTTTGGGAACTCTCCTCTGGGTTATTCATTAACTATTCTGTAACATGATTATCATGAGTGGGAGTTCAGATAATTGGACTTGCCATTATCTTCTGTTTTTTCGGCTTGTTCTGTCCATTTGTTATGAAAGTAACATCAATTTTTTTGCAAGAACACTTTTTTAAGGCAAGCATCAACCAGAGTCCTGTATTTAGACAATCAAAATGGCTGCAGATACAATCTAGATCAACAGACACAATCTATTTAACCTCAAACAATTACATATTAATGGGCTACAAACAGCAAAGCAGGATTTGGCAAACCAGAAATAATTAGCTTTAAGGAGAAATGTGGGGACAATTAGGACTAGAGGGATTTTGAGAGGTAAAAGGAGAATAAATTTAACAAAGTCCTAATCTTAGAGAGGGAAATGGATTGGAAAATATGATAGGAGAGAGATTAAAAAAAACAAGGAAAATGGAATAACAAAAATTTAAATTTAAGAAGTGAAACACTTACATATTATATGTTTATAGAAATGATATTGAGAGAAGTAAAGGATAGGAAGAGAGGAGGGGAGGGATAGAAAGGAAACATGAAAACGAGAAAACATTTTTTTTAAATTAGTTACTTGAAAATTATGTAGGTGTAAAGAGAAAAGAGTGCTCTTAAAGAAGTTAAGCCTAAGAGGTTGTGAATTGAGTAATAAATTTCTGGATTAGTATGTACACAATGGGGGATAAGGTCTAATAACCGATGACAGTTATATATCTGGGGATAAGCAGAACAGCAATTGAGTCAAGCAAAAATGAAAGAAAGAGAAAAAATAAAAACAATAAAAAAGGAACAAAAGGTCAAAAGGGATTAAACACACAAACACAAACACACACACACACACACACACACACATAAAGCAAAAAAAATTATGAGAAAAAATAGATTAACAGAAAACACTTTTAAAAAATAAAAATTTAAGAAAAGGTTCAAAAAAGAGTTCCTTGATTTTGGGGGGGTGGGGCTTCTGAATGGGAAGACCCTGTATCTCTCCTCTGTCCGTAACTTGTCTCTTGGTGGAGTCTCTGGTCCACTTGTGGTGTTTGGTTTTCCAATGGCTTGATTGGTTTCTTAAGTCAGTTTGTTTTGGCAGGCTGAAACTTCTCTGTGTTAGGCAGGATTTTGTGATCCTCCTCCCAGTCTAGTTCAGTGGGTGGGAGATCTGCTTTGAGTATCCCCAAAGAGGGAGATGGCTGTTTCCTCTAGTTCGGAGATGCTGTGATGAGGCTAGGTTCTGGGTAGGGTTGCGGACTTTCAGCAAACAGTAGCTTTTCCATGAGGGGCTAGCTCCTGAGACACTCACAAAGCCCAGCTTAGAGCCACTCTCTGGATTTATGTTTACTGAAATTCAATTGTTTTTCTAGGCTGCTGTAGGGAGGGGCAGCCTCTGGCTCTGTTTACCTGGTGAAGAAAGTAATTCCTCCAGGGGCTGAGTTTTCTCTGCCTGAGCAGTGTGACTTTCTCCTGGGTGGAACTGAGCCTAGCAGGTCACTACTAGTTCTTGTGACCTACAAAATGACTCTTTTGTTTTCTTCCAAGGCCTGAGTTGGAGATAGCTGCTCAGCTGGGCCTTTGTCAGTATCAAAGATGGAGATGCCCAGTGGTGAGGGGGAAGAGGTGGCCTTCCCGCCTCTGCTCCCTGAGACGGAGTGAGGATGACAGGGTTCTACTCATGTGAGAGTTTTGGTTCCTGGGCCCTCTCTCTTTTGTTATCTTCAGGATGAAGATATCTGCTCCTTTTTAATTCTTACTGCTATTGAGTAGAATCCACTCGTCAGCTGTGTTTCGCACCTTTGTCCTGGATTCTCTCTGTTGTAGGTATGGTGGCTATAACCCCCCCCACCGCCTCCACAGCCAACTGAAGCCATGGCTACTGACAAGTGCTCAGATCTGTCTCCTTGCCTGGATTTTCCCTTTCTGGCCAAACTTTCTGTACAGTGATGGCACACTTGGTGTGATTATCTATCCTAGGGCTGTTCACGGGAACATTATATTTGGTTTCTATGTGATGGCTTGTTTAGCCCCATCTTCTCCTCCACCATCTTCCTCCAAACTCCCTTAACACTTTATTATGACATGATATTGTGACATCACATTGACATTGTGATATCACTGTGCCATTCTGTTTTCACAAACCTATTATGACAACACATTTTAGAAAATTCATGTGGCTCCTTCGTTTAACTCATATCCTCATTGTAAACCAGTAGCAATTGAAATCAGGCATGTGATTGTAATATTACAAACTCGTAGTGACATCACTGTTCCATGGGTGACCTCATTACCACCATGATTCACAAACCTATTGCATCATCACCTCTTAGCACCTTTGAAAAAGCATATGTCCTTTGTGACATCAAAATTCAATTTTTTACCCATATAATCATTGTGTTCTAACAATTGAGATCAGTTATACCATTGTAATATTACAAACCCCTGGAGGCCGGATCACCAGTGTGACATCATTAACCGGTCTGCTACTTATAACTTTGACATGATGCCCTTGTGATACACAGGCCATTTCTAATCACATAATCTGTTTTTGACCTCATATTTCTGGTATGACATGTGATATTAGAAATGCATTCAGATATCATGAAAATTGTGTCATCACTCTGTCAGATATCATGAGCATTGTGTCACATTGTGACATCACATACCTGTTGGGATTTCATCACGTTTGGGCCAATGCATGACTTTGTAGATCTTACAATCACATGCTTAATTCATTTTATCATTGGGAGTTAATGAAAATTGAAGTCCAGCATGCCATTGTGACATCATCAACCCATTGTGACATCATAAAACTATTGTGACCTCATCATCATTATGGCATCACCAACTAATTATAACATAAAATATTATTATGGCTTGATATTTTGACATCATATTGCCATTGTGATATCACTGTCCCATTGGGTTTTGCAAACCTATTATGACCTCATAACATTTTACAAAATTCATAGACTTTGACACTATTAATTTGTGAACTCGTATACTTATGATGCATAAAACACAAGACAATTCAATGAGGGACATTGAAGATAACTTTATTTACACTAGAAATGGGTCTGCATTTACCTTGTCCTGGGCTGTACACTCAGTGACAAGCCAGGCCCAACCACCAAATCTCAGACTTCCAATGGGCAGCCCCGCACATAGTTAATTGGTCTGCAAACTACCAACCCCCCAAATTATCATTTCCAAACTCCAAACTTCAATAAGTACGGCTTTTTCTTTTCCCTTACTGCCTTCTTCTTTATAGAACTTTCCTTCATTTCCCTTTTTTCCTTCCATCACTTCCTTTTCCTCTTTAGGCCTCTCCATTATCCACAGGCCTACTTCTCTGGCCTGGTGGCTAATTTGCATCCTTGCCCTCCTGCTCTCCCTCAAATTCCTCTTCTCCCAGTTCTTTACCCTCCTGCTGTCTCACCAGTTCCTTCCTTCCAGGTCTTCCCTTGATCTTCTCCAATTCCATTGCTCTGATCAGACAGCCTATATATAGGTTGAACCCCTCCATCACTCCAGTGGGTCTCCTGCCTAACAGTTTTCAAGCTACTTCCTGTTTGCAAGGGGTATCGTTAGTAGGGGTAAAATGCTGAGATGTGTTCCCCTCTGGAAGAAGACAGCAGGCAACAGCTGTCACTTGGGCATTGAGTGTTTAGATGAAATCAAGAGGAGGCAAGTCTCTTGGACGAAGTCTGGAGAAGTCTCATGAGGCATTGAGGGACTGAAAAAAAAATACTACAGAGCAAGTAATTGGCAAGAGGAGGACTTGGGGCTGAAAATGTTGGTAGAAATGTCTCTAGCTACTTCTGACATCTGGAGACTAGGTAGAGAAGAAGTCATGACAAAGGCAAGAATATAAATTTCTGTCCAGTTGAAAGTTCGACAGGTATGGACATTAGATGGGCAGTCTTCTTACTTATATTGACCTTCCTGCTCTGATTAATTTCGAACGGGCAGGCACAAAGTCGCTGATGTAATATCATTTTCTCTCATTCCTCTCCATTTTCCCTTGTTCCCCAGATTGGCTGAGTCTAGCTGCTCATTGTGGGATGGTTTGTCCCAGTTGGTATTCAAGGAGGTTTGAACTCAAGGCCTGGGAACTGTCCCTGAGCACTTCTGCTCAAAGCTAGTACTATACCACTTTGAGTTATAGTACCACTTGCAGTGTTTGCTGGTCAGAGATAAGAGCCTCGAGCCAGGCTTCCAGCCTGGCTCTTTGCAGGTTACTTGGGAGATGGAGTCTGAGGGATTTTTCTGCCCGGGCTGGCATTGAATTGCAATCTTTGCCACAAAAGCCCTTTGCTATTTCCAATTAAAGCAACAAGGAGATGAAATAGAATACAATAGAATAAGTAGACCTTACCTGGTCCTTATTAAGAATTGACCAAATATTCTGCAATGGCAAAATGCATTAGATGTAAGAATCTTAGCACAGATATGCCCAATATTTTAGAATCACATAGTCAGTACTTGGCTACACAACACAAAACATAATAGGCAAACTCAAAACCTAAAATTTTTGACAAAAAGGTTTAGACATCTTTGCTAACAATGCACATCAGATGGTTGGGCCTCAGGTACCAGGGTCTTTGAAAAGAGCAACTTGTTAGCAAGGCACATTAAAATGGATGGAGGAGGAGTAAGTTGGTGGAAGGGTAAGGATTGGATGGGGCCAAACCCTTAACCCACTATGTGGCTAAGATGCTGAACTCAAGATGGCAAACTTCTGAAAAAAATGCAAAGAAAGCCTGAACAAAATATCAAGCCTAGTTTGGCTAGCCTTTTAGAATGAACCTAGAGGGGGACCCCTGGACCCAGCCCATGTCGCACTCTTAAGGGCACAATCCAAAAAGTTGTAGATAAGAAAGGGAGAGGTATAGAAAGTTGGACATGAATGCAGAGAGCAAAGAACCTGATAGTAAAGAGACTTCTGACCGTGTACCATTACAGAGGCAAAAATTGTCTAAATCTGAGAACAAGAACAGCATAAAAATATTAGGTACAATGCTTCCCAGGGAGGGCAAGAGGAATTTCAGAGGTGTTTCATGGCTCGGGCATAACTCACAGCACCCCATTCAATGTGGAGAAGAGTCAGTGTGGTGAGTGGAGAGCTGATCAGGCAGAAGCAGTGCCCCCATTTCCCCCAGAGCCCTATAGAGAGAAATGGCCAAGCCCCCAAAACCAGGCATCCTCGGCTTCGGAGGTGACCAGCCTTTTGGCTAAAGGCTGTAGGAGTTCTCTGGCGTGGTGCCACATCTGAGCAACGATTGAGCAACAGAGAGCCATAGACAGTAGTTTCACTCACCAGAGTAGAGAAATGGTGTCCACGTGGATGTGAAGGTCAGCAATAGCATTGGTGAAAAGTCTCACATGGTGTCTCAAGGCAGTTTGGTTCGCAGAAAAAGGGTGGTGAGGAAATTCTAACATTTCCAACTCAAAAATCCTATCCGATTCACGGCACCATATATGTAAGGTTTAATAAATAGGTAGGTTTCATTCAGTAGCCAATGAAGAGAACATCACACACTATTCAGGCAGGAAAAGAAGTTTATTTACCGAACTGCTGCCCACACCATAAACGGTGGAGAAGTATGGCTGAAAAGGGAAGAGGGGGATACCAATTTGTATTTTGGTAGAAATTTATGCATTTCTAGGTTTTCCTTCCTTTGTGAGTAGAATCTGGAATTATTTCTTTATGATTGGATGTCTTGGATGTTTGTTGTAATTTTTCCTGTGGTATCTCTGATATTATTGATTTGGGTCTCCTCTCTTATTTTGTTAGTTACTCTTGCCAGTGTTCTGTCAGTTTTATTGATTTTTTTTAAAAAACAGCTTTTTGCTTTATTAATTTTATTTATAATTTTCTTAGTCTCTATCTCATTAATTTCAGCTGTTATTTCTGTTATCTCTTTCTGTCTAGCAACTTTAGGTTCAATTTTTTCTTGTTTCTCTAGCAGTTTTAGTTGCATCATAAGATTGTTTACTTGGTCCATGTTTTCTTGATATGTGCACTGAGAGCAATAAACTTGCTCCTCAGGACTACTTTCTCAGGGTCCCTTAGGTTTCTTTGTGATGTACTTTCATTTCAACTGTTTGTTTAGCTTTTCTGTTTTTCTTCCTAATGCTCTTTCCCTTTCCCCGGAATTCTCTATCAGAGCATGTGGTTCTGTAACACTTTCTGAAGAGTAAAAATCTCTTTCTTGAGCCTGATATTTTTCTATTAACTGTTCTTGTCCTCATCTTCTATTACATAGCACTTCCCCATCTTCTCTGCTAATTACTCTTTCCTTCTTTCTCTGTTGCTTTGAATTTCTGGTGATATACTTCTAAGCTTATAATCGACATGTACTTCAACCTAATACATTCTTATATCAGGTACAGCTACTTTTTCATGGCGACGATTTCTTCATGCAGCATCAGGATCTCTTCTTAGCCTCACTTGTGGTTAGCAAGGATGGGAGTATTGGTGACTTGTGCTTCTGTCGGCCTCTGACAATTTAGTCCCCTAATTTGCCTCAGGCTCACCCAGGCTAATGTATTTGAATTTCATTTGAATCTGAGGTTTTCTAGGTTCCTTTTGAGAATTTTCTTCTCATTTTTGACTCTCACAAGTACGTAATTTATGACTTCAAATCTTTTCTTCATGTCAAATAATTATCTCTCTTTACTCCACTGTGCTCTTCTATGTGCTTTTAACCTCTTGGTGGGTTTAGACGGGCACATATTGGAGATATAGTCTTTTATAAGCCTGTGTTTTGAGATAGAAGTGTGTGAATTTTTCTTTGCCACATTTCTTCTTAAGTTCAGAGGGCTGCTTTTTAAATTGAACACAGTTGGAATTCACAGCCCCAAACTCCTTTGCATGTTTCTCCAGAGATATGAACACATTTTCCAGGTGGTTAATGTGATTATTTAACCTATCATTTTCTACCATTTACCTCCTTGGATATTCCTTTTCCCAATGTCCATTTTGCTTGCAATAAGCACACTGATCTAGAGGTTCCCTATTGCCATTTGCAAATGAATTGTACTGTCTTTGTCAAGGGTTCCTTGATCCCAATTCTGGTGCTCTTACCAAAACTCAACACCCTTTCTTAGACTCTTTTATTCCAGGGTATCTCTGTTATCAAATATCTACTTGGCAACCACTTCCAACTTAGACTATACCTTTCCCTCAAAACCTTCTAACTTTTGAAGCTTTCTTCTAAAATCTGGGACTGACTGGGTAACAAAGACCATATTTAGGGCTCTTTGATTCTCCAGGGCTTCAAGATCAAGAGGCCTATAAGTCCTGTAGGCTTCTGGGAGAAGTTTCAGAAAAGCATTAGGGTACTCACTGGGGAACTCTACCATCTCACTCACATTGATTTATACCTTGGGATTCTAGCCACTGTGGTATCCCTGTCAACCGAACCTGGCAATAATAGGTAAGCACTTCCATACCTCGATCACTATTAGTCTCAGCTTGGGTAAGTCTGGGGAAAGACTTGCTCCAAATGGTCTGGTTCAATAGTGGGGCTACTGTCTGGTCCAAGGACCACTTTCAAGTTACCGAGCAGGATTCACTCCCTTTTCTACCAGGTGAAAAGCTCCTGTAAATTTGCTGACACTCATCACAGATGTGCTTGTGTGTGAAAATTACTGTCTCTAATGAGGTAATGACCAGCTATTTTTTTTTCTGAAAACGATGGATTTTGCTGTTTCCACTTATACAGGTCACTAGATGAAAAGGGAACATATATTAAAAAGGGGGCTTGCCCATCTTCTCCTCCATGTTCTTGTCTCAAGAGTAATAAGAGTAACATACCACACTGTACCACTTCAGGCTGCTACAGATAACCACTTTTGGTATGGGAGGACTTAACCTAAGAGGTGCTGATGGCAAAGAATAGGAGAGAGATTACAACAGTGCATCTTCTTCTGAGGGACTCTGCAACCCTGGGGGAGAATATTCTTTGGATATGACAACTTTAGCCCTTGTTCTCCCATCCTGAGAAAAGAAGTAAACAGATATGCATACAGGACACGGATAGAACTATCATCATAGACACACAGGCCAATAGCCACAGACACTTAACCCACATGTCCTACACCTCTCAATGTTGACCTCTACAGAGGTCCCAGATGACAGAGAGAACATCCCAGATTGCCTATTGAGGAGGCCACAGATGACCTCTGGAAGATGTCACATATGTCCTCCCTAAGATGTCCTAGATGACCTCTCATAGAGGTTCCAAATGGCTTCCCAAGAAAGTGTCAGATGACCTCCAAAGGAGGTCCCAGATGTCCTCTGAATGAGGCTGAGATTACCTCTCAAGTAGCTTCCATATGGCCACTCAAAGAGGCCACATATGTACCTCAGAGGAGGTTCCAGATAACCCTCTTGAGAAAAACACAGATGAACTCCAGAGAAGGTCCTATATGGATTCTCAAGGAAGTCCCAGATGATATCCAAAGAAATTCATAGATTTCTCATCAAGGTAATCTGAGATGACCTCCCAAAGAATCTCCAGATGTCCTCAGGTGGTGGTCCTAGATTGCCTCTTAAGGAAGCCCCAATGACTACTTTTGAAGAGGTCTCAGATGGCCTCCTGAGGAAGCCTCAGATGAACTCTGGAATAAGTCCAAGATGGCCCCTGGAGAAGGCCCCAGATGACCTCCAGAGTAGGTCTCAGATGGCTTCTCAAGGAAGTCACAGATGTACTGTTGATGAGGCTCCAGATGGCTCCCCAAGGAAGCCCTACATGACCTGTCAAGGAGGTTCCAAATGGCTTCCCAAGGAAGTCCTGCATGAACCTATCAAGGAGTTCCCAGATGGCTTCCCAAGGAAACCACAGATGACCTCCAGAGGTGGTCCCAAAAACAGGCTGGCAAGTTGCCCAGACATATCCCTAGAGGTACCTAAATGATTTTTGTCCATGTTGGTCCTCTGGAGACAAACACTCGAGGTAGTCTCTCAACCCTGAGTGTTGACACTCTCACATATGGAAATTTTTCCCTGGGGCCAAGGCCTGATGCCATCCAAATGGATTATCTCGATTGGGCCTCCGAAAATTAGGACCTCTGTAGTTCAAGAAAATCCATCGAGGCACATTTAATATAATAAATGTTCTCCAAACAATCAACCCCCAAAAATATGATATCCAAAGCTCCAAACATCAAAGGGCAAGCCATTTTTACCCTTCTATTTGTCTCTCCTTCACAGTTCTATACTTTCTTCGAGGACTTTCCCTTTTTCCCTTCTACCAGCTGCTTCTCTTCAGGCCTCTCCCCTCTGCACAGGCCCTAACTGCTTTGACTGCATCGTCAGTTGCCATCCTTCTCCTCCTGCCCTCCCTCAACTTCCTCTCCTCCCAGGTCTTTCCCCTTCTGCTATCACACCACTTCCTTCCTTCCAGGACTTTTCCCTTTTTCTCTCCCCTTCTATTGGTCTGTACAAGCAGCCTATATAAAGTCAGTACCCTTTCTCTACTCCAAATGCCCAGTAGTTTTCAACTGTCACATCCCAAACTTCACAGCCCAATCATTCTTAACAACTCAACACGTGGATATTAATGCACCAGCCCTTCCGACGGAATGCCCCAACTTTTTTGTTGACATACTTTGTCCTCTACAGCTGGCCAGGAGATGGAGCCACGCTGATTATTGGACCCTATAGATTATCGGGGACCTGCTATTTATTACATTATCCTCCTTGTGAACTAGTAACAATTGAAATTCAAATTTGATTGTGATATTACAAACTCTTGTGACATCACAAACACATTTTGGTTTCATCACCACCATGACAGCACAAACTCCTTGTGAGAACATTGTCATTGTGACATCTTGCTTCCATTGTGACATCTAAAAACTATTATAATCTTTTAGCTCCTTTGAAAAATCGCATGGCTTTTCAACATCACAGTCCCTTTGTGTACCCATATCCTTGTTGCTAACTAATGAAAATTGAGATCAGACATGCCACTATCACATCAAAGGTGTCTGTGACATCCTCAACAGTGTGACATCACTTTTTCATTATGAGAACATCAGCTCATTGTGACATCACCAAACTCAATGACATATCGCATTATGACAACAATTCTCATTGTGACATCATACACACATTGAGAATGCCTATTCTGTGATTCCATTGTATTTCAAATGTGGCATGAGAGTTGATATCATAAACTCAATTTTCTGCCTACATAACCATTTTGATATCATAATCACTTTGTGCTATTACAGTGCCATTGTGATATCACTAACACAATGTGACATCACAAACCTCTCCTATCCTCATAAATTTTGTGATATGCTGACATTGTGATATCTTAGAACTTTTGGCCCTCATAATTTGTTTTCAACCTCATATTTCATGTATTACATGAGATACCAGAAATCCACTGTGACATCATGAACATTGTGACATCACACTGATATGTCATAATCATCATGTTACACTGTGACATCACAAAAGGTTTTGATGTCACAATTAGTTGGTGGTGCCACACAGGTAAGGGGTCACCGTAGGTCTATGATGTCACAATTGGTTGGTGCTATCCAAGTAGCAGAAAACTCATTTTTCATGAAATCACAGAGAATATGAGTTCCCATACTGACTGTGGTATCTCCAAAGGCATGTGTTGTCACAAATGTGATGAAGTCCTAGGAGAATTGTGATGTCACAGTGTTACACAATGTTCATGATGTCTGTCAGTATGATATCATGGTCATGATGTCACAGTGGATATCTGATATCACATATCATAACAAATATAAGGTTGAAAGCAGATTACCAGCTCATAAAGGGCCGAAGACATCACAATTGCAGCACGTCTCAAGACTTATGAGAACAGGACAGGTTTTTGATATCACAGTGTGTTAGTGATATCACCATGGCACTGTGATGTCACAAAGTTATTATCATGTCATATAATTATGAGATCACAATGGTTTTCTGATATCAACCCCCATGCCACATTTGAAATAAAATAAAATAAGAGAATAGACATTTACAATGTGTCTATGACATCACAATGAAAATAATGTCATAATGCTATGAGGTCATTGTAGATTGGTGATGTTGCAAGGAGGTAATGGTGTCATAATGAATATGTGTTGTCATACTGGTGATGGGGTCACAAAATGATTGTGATTTTACAATGGCATATATGAATTCAATTGTTCATGTGTTCACAATGAGGATATGTGTACACATAGTGATTGTGATGTCACAAATGCCATATGTGTTTTCAAAGGTACATAGGGGTCATGATAGCTTTATGATACACAGTTGTGATGAGTTTACAATGGGTGTTTGATGTAATGATGATTTTGTAATATCTCACACACATGTCCAAATTCAATTGCTACTATTTCACAATGGGCACACAAGTTCACAGAAGGAGCTTGAAGTCCTAATTTTTTTAAATGTTTGTGGTCATATTAAGTTTGTGAACACATAATGGGACAGTGATATCACCATGGAAATGTCAACTCACTACATCATGTCAAAATATTGTTTTGGTGTCACAATTAGTTGATGATGCCACATTGGTCATGATGTCACAAAAGATTGGTGATGTCACAATATGTTGGGCATGTCACAATGACATAATGGCTTTCAATTTTCTTTAACTTACAATGAGTATATGTGTTCACAAAGAGTCTGTGGTTTCTCCAAAAGTATGTGTTTTCACAAATATATTGAAATCCTACAAGGTTTGTGATGTCAGCATTTGGCACAATATTTATGACATCTGGCAGTGTGATATCAACATGGTCGTGATATCACTGGGAATTTGTGATATCAGATGTCATATGTGAACATATGAGGACAAAAAGGCCTAAGGTATCAGAATTGCATGTCACAAAAGTTATGATGACAGGATAGATTTGTGATGTCACAGTGGGTTAGTGATATCACAAAGGCAATGTGATGTACAAAGGGATTGTGATGTCACAATGGTTATGAGTTCACATTTGAATGAGAATGATGAAATTTTAAAAAGTCATTCATAATGTGTATATGATGTCATAATGACAATGTGAAGTTATAATTCTATCATATCATTTTAGTTTTGTGATTTCACAATGAACAGATGGTGTCAAAATGACAATGTGATGTCACAATTGTGATAATATCACAAACTGTTTTTGAAGTTAAAATGACATATCTGAATCTCAATTAAAAGTTCACAGTGGGGATTTGGGTACAAAAAGGGACTGTGATGTCACAAAGCTATGTATTTTTTTTAAAGGATATAAGAGGTTATAATAGATTTAGGAGGTCACAATGTGATCCTGGTGTCAAAAGAGCAATGTGATGTCACAATGGGTTTGTGATGTCACAGCGGTGATGAGGTCACAATGGGTTAGTTATTTCATCAGTTTGTAATATCACAATTATTTGTCCAATTTCAATTGCTCCTACTGCACCATGAGGACAGTGTAATAACCATCAGTGCCCCTATAATCCACGGATACAGATAGTCATCATGTCCTCCTGATCTGGACCACCAGAGAGGGGGTGCATACCGCTGGAGGGGGCAGAACATGCTGTTGAAGGAGATAGGATGTCAAGCCTCATATGGTGAGCTGCCAACAAGTGATTGTGCATGGCCATTTGGGAAGTGATGGTTGAAAACTGTTATGCAAGAAACATATTGCAGTGGGGGAAGGGTACAGATTATATATAGGCTGCGTGTTCAGAGCAACAGAAGGGGAGAGAAAAAAGGGAAAGGCCTGGAAGGAAAGAAGTGATGAGACTGCAGGAGGGTAAAGACCTGGGAGGAGAGGAAATTGAGGGAGAGCAGGAGGTGAAGAATGGCAGCTGGTCATCTGGATAAGGCAGGGCAGGCCTATCAAGAGTAGAGCAGCCTGAAGAGAAGAAAGGAATGGTGGCAGGAAAAAATGAAAACATCTGAAATGTAGGACAGTTCGGGAAAGGAGAATGAAGAGAAAGTAAAAAGCCTTATCCTTTGAAGTGTGTAGCTTTAGAGATCTTTATTTTGGGGGTTGGTTGTTTGAAGACTAGTTAACAAATGGCTGGGCTGCTCTTTGGATGTCTGAGGGTTCATGGTTGAGGCTGCATTTAGCTCTGGGCATCCAACCCCGGTCAAGGTAGTGGCTTGTTATAAAATTTCTGAGGACAAGACAGATTTGTGATGTTACATTGTATTAATGATATCACATTATCAATATGAGGTCGCAAAAGGATTGTAATGTCACAATGGTGATGTGGTCACAATGGATTTCTGAAACCAACGTATATGCCATATTTGAGATAGAATGAAATCACAGAATAGGCAATCACATTGTCTCTATGACCTCACAATGAAAATGTAATGTCATAATGCTATGATGTCATTGTCATTTGGGGATGCCACAATGGTATCCTAACAACAATGTGATTTCACTCTGGAGATGATGTCACAAAGCGTTTGTAATGGTACAATGGCATGTCTGATGTCAGTTGTCCTTTGTTCACAATGAGGATACGGTTACAGAAAGCACTGTGATGTCACAAACACCATGTGCTTTTTCAAAGGTGCTAAGAAGTCACAACAGGTTTGGGATATCACAAAGTGATCTTAATATCACTGTGGCAATCTGATGTCACAATGGGTTTGTGATGTCACAGTTGTGATAAGATTACACTTGGCACAACTGTAATGAGTCTTAACAGGTTTGTGATGTCACAATGTTACTCAGTGGTCATGACATCTGTCAGTGTGATGTCACAGTGGTCATGATGTCACAGTGGATTTCTGATATCACATGTCATAACTGAAGTATTATGAGTTAAAAAATGTATGAGCTCACAGAGGCCAGAGATCACACTGGCAGCATGTCAAAACATTTATGAGGATAGGACAGTTTTGTGATGTCACAGTGGGTTAGTGATATCATAATGGCAATATGGTGTCATCAAGGTATTGTGATATCATAATGGTTGTATGGTCACAATGTATTTCTGATATCAACACACCTGCTACATTTGAAATAGAATGAAATCACAGAATAGGCATTCCAATGTATCTGTGATATCACAATGATCATTTGATGTCATAATGCTATGATGTCATTGCGGTTTTATGATGTCACAATGGGCTGATGACAATGTGATGTTACAATGGTGATGATGTCACAAAGGTTTTGCAATGTTAAAATGGCATGTCTGATCTCAATTGTCATTAGCTCAATATGAGGATATGGGTACACAAAGGGCCTGTGATGTCACAAAGGCCATGCTTTCTTTCAAAGCTTCTGAGGTCATAATAGGATTGGGATGTCACAATGTGATCATAGTGGCACAATGGCAATGTGATATCACAAACATCACCGCGGTGATGAGGTCACAATGGGTTATTTATGTCTCATCAAGTTTGTAATATAACAATGACATATACAATTTAAATTGCTTTTAATTCACTATGAGGATAATGTAATAATCAGTGGAGCCAGAATTATGTGTGGAAGCCAATAACCATACTAAATTCTTGGCCTGGCCCACCAGAGAGTGTGGGACATGCCACCAAAGGTGGAGGTGTCAACCCTCACATGGTGAGCTGTCAAGAAGTGATTGAGCATTGGGCTTGGGAAGTGATGGTTTAAAACCGTTAGACAGGAGACCCGTTGGAGTGAGGAGGGTTAAAACTTACATATGGGTTGCATTTTCAGAGCACTGGAACGGGAGATAAAAATGGGAGCTACCCGGATGGAAGAAGTGGTGAGATAACAGGAAGGGAAAAACCCGAGAAGAGAGGAAGTTGAGGGAGAGCAGAAAGTTGGAAAGTGGTCACTGGGGCAGAGTAGGGCAGGCCTGTGGAGAGTGGAAAGGCCTGAAGAGAAGGAAGTGGTGGAAGGGAAAAAGGGAAAGACCAGGAAGGAAGGACAGGTCTGTAGCGAAGGAGGGAAGAATGGAAAAGCAAAAAGCCTTGCACATTGAGGTTTGGCGCTTTGGAGATGATAATGTTTTGGCTGTTGGTTTGCAGACCAATTAAGAAAGGGTCAGGCTGCCCATTGAAGGTCTGAGGTTTGGTGGTCAAGGCTGCTCTTGCACCTGGGTATCCAGTCCAGTATAAGGTAATCCCAGTGCCCTTTCTAGTGTAAATTAGTTCATTTTATTAAATGTGACTCGATGGTTTTTCTCCTTGCCTTAGAGGTCATAAGTACACGAGTTCACAGAAAGAGCTTGAAGTCTCAAAGACCATGAATTTTTTAACATGTGATGTGGACATAATAGGTTTGTAAAAAGAAATGGGACAGTGATATCACAATGGCAATACCACAATGTCATGTCAAAATAATGCCACAATTAGTTGTTGATGCCATTCTTGTGATGAGGTCATGAAAGACTGGACAATACTGAACAGGTTAATATTATAGTTACTAACCACTCGTTTTGCTTCTGTTATTTGCTTTTTGCTAAATAAGTATTTCGTGATGCTTGAACCTCGACTCACTACAGATAAAAAGGTCTTGATCGAGCAATTCTCTGAACCACACAGATGGTCCTGATCTGTTACACAAACACAGGCTATCAGCACAGATAGTGCCTTAACAGCACAGATGCCTTATCAGCACAGTTGGTGCCTTAAAACCACAGGTGGTGCCTTATCAACACAGAAAGTGCCTTATCAACATATCTGAAATACTAGAAAGCCCTTCCTGGGCTCTGGAAATCACTATCTTAGTCACAAGCATCTGCGGTTTAGCAGTAGAACTGGAGTTTACCTAGTATATCCAACCAATCAGTTTAATGCAAATCGGCTCTTAAACTAACCAATCCCCTGTCCCTTATACTTTCCTGCTCTGTAATACACTAATCATATGGTTAAGTAATGTTATGATTTTTCTGCCATGTGTGATGATTTGTTACAAAATGTTATGATGTGTGTTAAGTCCCTGCCCTACCTCAAGAAGTATATAAAAAATGTTCTAACCCAAGCCTTTGGGCCTCTTAGCGTCACCGGTTACCGAGTGCACGGAGCACCAAGCATGGGCTTGCCAATAAATGATTCTTTGCTGATTGCATTGGTCGCAGTCTCTGGTGGTCTCTTCGGGGGATCCACAGTCGTGGGGATCACTTCAGTCACAATAAGTTTGTGATGTCAAAATGGGTTCATGATGTCAGAGTGGCATGGCAGATCTCAATTGTCATTAATTGGCAATGAATATATGAGTTCAAAAAGGGACTGTAATGTCTCCAAAGGCATGTGTTGTCACAAATGTGATGCCATTCTAACAGGTTTGTGATGTCACAATGTGACACAATGGTCATGACATCTGGGGATTTCTGATATCACATGTCATACCAGAAATATAATATTGAAAACAGATTATGAGCTCACAAAGGGCCTAATATATGACAATGGCAGCATGTTACAAAACTTATAAGGACAGGACTGGTTTGTGATGGCACAGCAGGTTAATGATATCACAATGGTAATGTGATATCACAAAGGATTGTGATATCACAATTATTATATGGTCAAAATGGATTTGTGAAATAGAATGAATTCACAGAATAGGCCTTAATGCTGTTATGTCTATGAAGTAACAATGACACTGTGGTTTATAATACTGTGATGCTATTGTTGTTTGGTGATGGATGTCACAATGAGCCGATGGTGAAATAATGCCAATTTGATGTCACTGCTGATTTATGATGTTACAATGGTTATGAGCTCATATTATGTTTCTTTTATCAACACACATGTCAAATTTGAAATAGAATGAAAAAGCTGGGCGCCGGTGGCTCACACCTGTAATCCTAGCTACTCAGGCGGGTGAGATCTGAGGATCACAGTTCAAAGCCACCTCAGACAGGAAAGTCCATGAGACTCTTATCTCCAATAAAAAAACAGTAAAAAACCAGAAATGGTGCTGTGGTTCAAGCGATAGAGTGCTCGCCTAGAGCTTAAGAGCAGGGACAGCACCCAAACCCAGAGTTCAAGCCCCACAACCAAAAAAAAAAAAGATTAGAAGCAGGCATTCACAATCTGTCTATAACATCACAATGACAATGTGATCTCATAATGCTATCTTGTTGTAGTTTTGTGATGTCAAAAGTAGTTGATGTTGTCATAATGACAATGGTGTCACACTGGTGATGTCATAAAGCTTTGATGATGTTACAATGGCATGTCTGATATCAATTCTCAGTTCATAATGAAGGTATGGTTACACAAAGGGACTGTGATGTCACAAAGGCCATATGTTTTTTCAAAGGTGCTGAGATCCTAATAGGTTTGGGATGTCACATTGGTGATGAAATCAAATAGTTTTGTGAAGTCACATCTCATAATCACATGTCCAATTTCAGTTGCTACTATTTCACAATAAGGATATGAGTTCATAGAAGAAGACTAAAGTATAAAAGACCATGAATTTTCTAAAACGCTAGGAAGACATACTAGGTTTTTGAAAACACAGAGGAACAGTGATATCACGATGGCAATATGATGTTGCAATATGATGACTTAATAATGTTTTGATATCACAATTGGTGATGCCACACTGGTGATGAGTTTACAAAAGGTGTGTGATGTCACAATGGGTTGGTGATATCAAAATGAAACATGTGATCTCAATTGTCAACTCACAAGGAGTGTATGAGCTCACAAAGGGATTGTGATGTCTCCAAAGGTTTGCGCTGTCTCAAAAGTGATGCAATCCTAATAGGTATGGGTTCTTTTTGAGTGTTCTCAGCCTGCTCACGCCATTCCTACCTTTCTCTTTGAGTATTCTCAATCTGCTCATGCAAATCCTGTATCAGTTTTTGAGTAGCTTCCTCATGCTTATGATATTCCTGTATAAATTTTGGATTGCCTCATCTCTCTCCATATCACGCTCATACAGAGTCCTTTGTATGGTTTGCCAGCAGTGTTTGTAGAGCTATTTGGGAACTCTCCTCTGGATTATTCATTATCTGTTCTGTCCCTTCATTAGCATGAGTGGGAGTTGAGATACCTGGACTTGCCATTTTTCTTGTGGTTTTCCGGCTTACTCTGCCCATTTGGGATCAAATTAACACCAGTTTTGTGCTAGAACACTATCTTAAGGCAAGCATCACCAAAGTCTGAATTTGCACAGTCAATAGTCTGCAGATACAATCTAGTTCAACAGATACATCTATTCAACATCAAACAACTATATATTAATGGGCTACGAATCGCATAAAAATGAAATATAAATATGTAATGTGTTCCAACTGAACCAAAAATTCTAAGTTCATACAGGCAAAAATATTTTCTTTCCACTAAAGTCTTTGAAGTAATACCATTGGAAATATTGAGGCAAGAGGAGGAAGAATTAAAATAATGTCAAACAATGTCTGTTATTCTGCTATCCCCTCCACTATGAAGACCTGCCCATTCCCAGTTGTCACAAAATTTCAAGTGTCTCTCTTAGAATCTATTTGGAAAAGTTCTAAATCACTGACTATTTTTGTAATTTCTGTTATATGAAACAAAATATTGACACAAAACAATTGAAATAAAATAACCACATATGTTGAAGTCACCACAACTGGAAAAACAACCAACAAAGCAGAACTCCCCCAGGAACAAAAACGTGTTGTGCCCAGTTTTTTTTTAAGCACAAAAACCTCAAATGCATGTTAACTTGGAGTAGAGCCATAAATAAACCTGTGTCCCAGAAATATGGTTGCATTAATTTGTAATTAAATTCATCTAGATGAACCTAATGTAGCAAACCACTTGAATGGATCAAGTTGTTTAAAACAAATGTGACTGTATGCGGAGTGAGATCTGCACATATTTAAAAGAATAAAGTAACAAAATCATGACATACTTAAAAATTCAGAAAAGCAATGAATAAGTCCAATATTATCCATACTGAGAACTAATTCCTACTGATTTAACAAGAAAAAATATGCAACTAATAGAACCTGAGCAGTGTACATGAGTGTATATAACTTTAAACTATTCCAAATTAAACTTTGTAGAAGATTGAATGTGGGTAATCTAAAGGAGAACATCAACACATGATATAAAAGAAATTTAAAATCTCATGAAAAGAGAGAAGTAGTTTCTGGAAAATAATAGCTTAGCAAATGGTGGTCAAAATCTTTCTAGTACTGATAAAATTGCATACCTATTTATTTACATCCAAAAAATGATCCCAGTTACTCATGCTGATTTGAAACTTTGGCAAAGTAGTAGGATACATCTGTAACATTATTATGGATGTTGACTTTAGCATGGAATTCATTTCCTCTTTGATCTGACAAATGAGTATATGAAAGAACATAATTTCTCCAACTAAATATCAAGACAACTAAACATATCACCAGAAAAGTCATTATGTAAGCCATATGGCAACTGGGGTAAAAGAAAAATCAGTCATAGTGATTCTGTATTTATTGTAAATTATTTCCTTTAGTTTGCATTTTCAAAATAGTGTGTTACATGATGTATATCTTGGTAACTAATTTTGAATACCTCCTTAAATTTTGTTCTGTGTATAATGTCTCTCTTCTCTTCCTAACCCGTGAAATGATGTTGATTCCAAAAACATTCTAATAACCACTGTTTATAATACACAAAATCTCATAAGCATTACACCAGTAACCATTGGTTAACATTTTGATACCAGGGTCTCATGACTTATGAGGCTTATCTGTATGAGTTACATTGTACCTAGATTCCTCAGCCTGAATTTAGCGAATGTTAAAAAATGTTTATACCTTTATTTGTCACCCATCAGAGATTAAATCTGAGTATAAAGCCTAAGGAAAACAATAAAGTAAGAATTTACCTTTTCTTGATATAAAGTAAACAAAATGCAGCATAGAGTAACTCACTGGATTAAAGTCAACCTATTTCACCAAAAAATTCTAAGTATTACTTTACAATGTGTGTTATTCTCATGAATGGAATAGGAAATATGAAAAGAGGACTAACCAAGTACTGTCTTCAAATACATATAATTTGGATTTATCTCTATATTTCGCTATAAACATTTCTGATAAAACTGTTTGAATAATTGATTTATAATATATCCTTGTTTCATATACCAAATTACATTCAGAAAATGGGATATAACAATTAACTAAAGAAAGTCCTGGCAGAAAAAATGGCACCTCTATACTATGTGACACCCAATTCTGAGGTATTTTATTATGCCTCCATTTAATGAATGTGATTGTTTAAATGTTTCATAAAGTAATAATTAAAATTGATCAGTGTATTATAATCTAATCGTTTACAATTTTATCCTAGAATCATTTAAGAACTTCCCATTCAATCATGATATACATCACATTCCAATGGTATTCATATGGATAGGAATGAGTTTCTTAGGATCTCCTGCCATTTGGAGGTAGGAGGACCAGGATTCGAACTGTGGGCTCCAGCTCCCACCACTTCAACCCGAGGATAGGGAACTCACTGGTCTGTTCAAGAATAACAGCAAGACCAATGATTAGGCAGGCACCAGTGGCTCTCAGAAGTCCTCCTTGATACTTACAAGGTTGTGATAGGAGGATCATTGTGAAAGTCACCCTAGCCAGAAAAGTCCTTTAGAGACCTGTCCAACTTCAGTGCCAACAAAGCCAGAAGTATAGCCATATGACTCCAGTGTTAGAGGGCTAGCCTTAAGTAAAGCAGCTCACGGACTGTGCTCAGATCCTGAGTTCAAGGTCCAGGAGTGGCAACAAACAGACATACACAACAATCTGTGCAGACATCTGCCTAAATCAGTCACCCTCAGCAGCCTGTATTTACATTTTATTATGAGGCCAATGCAGGAACAGTCACAAACCAAGAAGTGGAAGAGAAAATCAGGTTTCTTAGAAGTAACCTGTATTCAGAAAATTAAAATTGGGGATATAAAATGATAGCATACTTATGTAAAAACTACTATTAAGAAAAAGATGAAGGGGCAGGGAATGTGGATTAGTGAGAAAGTGCTTGTCTAGCATGCAAGAAGCCCTGGGTTTGATTTCTCAGTAGCACAATCATGAAAAAGCCAGAATTGGACTTGGATGTCAGGAGGAAAGAAGGGAACACTTCCCAGTCATGAGGTCTTCTGCAGTGTGCCAGGACACAAACGGTCTTCACACAACCACAGAACAGGAAGAGTGTCTCTTTCCCACTTCTCAGGCAACCGAGGCCCCCAGAGTCAAGAGGGCAGAGCCAGGTTCTAACTCAGGGCTTGGAGCCAGAAGAGAAAGGGCTCTGCCTCTCCTTGGACTGGGGATTTGAATTAATGAAGGAAGGAGAATGGACTGACAGAAGTAGAAGAAGGGCCTTCAAATCTGACAAATGGAGAGTAAAAAACCCACTCCCTGAGAACAAAGTGCAAGGCTCTCTATTTTTAACCTAAAGATAGCCTGAGATTCCCTTAACCTGAGGGAGGAAGGTTAATTAGTCATTGTTTGAAGAGGCTGAGAAAAGCCTGATCCTTGGGTAACTCTGACAAATGTTTCAGGTTTTCCCTCATTGGTGGCCGTGTCTGGAATGAATGAAGTGGTTTTGAAGCTCACTTACCTGTTGAGTGTGTACATTCTGCCTCCTAATCCTGTAGGCCTAGGCCTCTTTGCCTAGTCTGGCTTTTGAAACTGCCTTCAAATATTATTACACTGGAGTTCTTCCTGATAACAGGGGTAGGGCTTGAAAGCTGAGAACTTCAGGTGAACCCAGGATTGATCATTGATGTTTCTTTCCTGTTTTTATAACTCACGAACTCTAAGAACATTTAGAGTGCAAGTAACTTCTCATTACCAAGGGAAACACAGGAAACTCTTGAACATCTGACCTTTCAGCAATAGAAGTCAGAGTATCATAGATGTTCCAGCCCTTGCTGGCTTCATCCTGCAATCCTCACACTTCAGCCTTCTGAGCTAGGGTGATGGACATGAACTACTGGTGCTTTGCTAATTTCAGAACTGTAATAACATTGGCATTACAAGTCAACTGCTTATCACAAAGGGCTTGGGCAGCATATTAGGCCTTTCAACATTGGACCTTTCAGACACCAGGTTATAATGCTAGAGTCTGAGAGGCTATGAATATGGATGGGCTACACTTGAAGCTTGAGTTCTAACTCCAATTCTGGTGTACATGAACATTCATTTTTCCAGAGAATGTTCTCCTAATTAGCAAATAGGAAAAGTACTTTGCTTAACCCTCACTTTTTTCCAGTTTTGTGTCTCAAATTCAAGCCTTGGCCCTGTCCCTGAGCCCTTCAGCTCAAGGCGAACACTCTACCACTTGACCCACAGCACCACATACGGTCTTTTCATGTTTCATTGGAGATAAGAGTCTAACAGGGCTTGGTAAGAAATGTATGCATTATCCTGCCCATGTAATTGTAGCCCCTCTGTACAGTATGTTCTCAAATAAAATAATATTAAAAAAAAAAGAGTCTAACAGGTTTTCCTTGCCTAGGCTATCTTTGAACTGTGATCTTCAGATCTCAGCCTCCTGAGAAGCTAAGGTTCCTGTTTTGAGCCACAGACATCTGTTCTGCTGTTTTTGCCAAACCCAGGGCTTGAACTAAGGGCCTGGGTAGTGTCTCTGAGTTCCTTTTTCTTAACCCTAGCGCTGTACCACTTGAGCCACTCCACAGCTTCTTGCTTTTTCTGAGTATGTGCACTGAGGATTCAAACCTTACCATTCATGCATGCTGAGCCAGCTCTCTACCATTAAGCCACATTTCTAACACCACCCTTACAATTTTATCGCTCAACTTGCCTATCCCCAAGAAAAGGCTTCTGAGTATAAATCATGTAAAGAAATTCCTATAGGAATGTTCTAAAGATAAAGGAGACAAAGTTCATACTTGGGAGAGACTCTAAACCTGTGAAGACTGTGACAAATGCTTCAACACTTAATAAAATATTAATGAAAAATGAGTCAATGTCCTAAATTATTTATAATAAATGTACAGCATGTACTAAATATTATGTGTATTATAATACTAAATACAATAAACAATAAGCAAATGAAAAGTAAAAAATAAAATAAATATAAAATCAATAATGAAAATTATGATATATAATAAACATACATATGTAAATATATATCATATATTACACATATATAGAAATAATTTTTGCGTTGCAGTGCCTTCATTCAGAAAGAACTCTAGCCTGAATTTCTATTCCTGAAAGACAGTGAGCTTTGCTTTCACTCATGATACAAAAGAGTTACCTGGGTGGTGAGATCAAATCCCAGCAATGATGGAAATACTGGCCCCAGTTCCAAGACAGTGACTTAATTTTTTTTAATGGAAGTAGTTATTTTTATTCAGTTACATATTGAACATTAAAAAAAAGCAGTGTAGAATTTTGTACATCTATCAGACACCTTTCTCTTAACCCCAAAATGCTTGTTTGAGCACTACTTTTTTCATTTTTTTATTGTAAAAATGTTGTACAGAGGGGTTACAGTTAAATGAGCTTGGCAATAAGTACATTTTCTATTGAGCGTTGTTGCCTCCTCCTTTCTTTTCCCCCTACCATTCCTTCTCTCCCATCTCCACAACTACTCCCCCTACCGAGCTCAGTGACTTAATTTTTATTTTTGGATTTGCATGGGGTTTGAACTAAAGTAGGGGCAAATCTGCACTTTCCCTCACATTGGTTCATATTTACCAAGACCCTGAGTTCAAATCCCAGGCTAGAAAAGAAAACTGGTAGAAATTCAAAACAAGGGAGCCTTATTTCTTTTTTAATTTAGTTAAATAATAAATTAATATTTTTATTTATTTTTTTATTTTGCTAACATGGCGCTTGAACCCAGGTCATGGCAAATCTGCCTCAGCTTCAATCGCCCTAGGGTGGGGCACCCTCGGACCCATAGCCAATCTAGGGATCCTAGTCCCAGAGGGGTTTCAGGAAGAAAAAAAAAACGTAGCATAGCACAAAAGGTGGCAAGCTGCAGAGGGCTGAGGGTTTTACGTTTTTTTCTTTGCACAGTGACCATTCTGGGTCTGAATAACATGGCTGCAAAGTGGACCTGACCTGCCTTATCTGAAGGCTGGCGTGCTATCAGGGAATCCATAGGCCAACCTGTGAATATAGGCCTGGGTTCAAATCCCAGTACTGGCACCTACCAATGGCAGAAGATCAGAAGAGAGTCATTCCTATGCATAGAAATACCAATTGAAAGAGTAGTTCATGTTTCGGTGTAGTCTAAAATTGGATGCAATAGTCCTAGGACCTGATTGATGTTAATTAATAGGTTATTATGCATGAAATGAATAATATTCCTTCAATGGCGGTATAATAAATTCCTAAGAGTTGGTAGGAATGTAGTAGGTGTCATTCAATCATAGATAGATGGATCTGGCACTCCTTACTAATATATGTTTATTTGTATTCCACCCTCTTCCTATCCATGTATCACTGTTTTGGCCAAACCTAGAGCTGGATCTCAGCACCTGGGAACCACCTGCCAGCTTCATTGGAACCAGGCCGCCATGCTCACACTCATCCATTCATGAATTGGGCTTGTTAAACCCTGAGTTCACAGCCTAGCACTACCAAAAATTTAATGTTGGAGTAAGAAGCCAAGTGTGACACATGTTTTTCTTTTCTGTGAGAGTCCTGGGTGTCAGGCATGATGGAGAACATATTTACAAATCTGGATGCTGTGATAGGATGTAAACAATGTAATAAATGGTAGAGGGATCTTCAGAGACAATGAAATAAATGCTAAATAAATGAATAAACAAGTAATAAAATGAATAACCACACCCAACAAAATATGGTCTGACTATTTGTATGAAAGTATAAATCCTATCTTTAGAAGGGATATAAGGAGTATATTTTCCAGCCCTGAGGCTTGAATTCAGGCCTAGGGAACAGGTTTGACTTTCTTGTCTTCAAGCATGTTCAGATTCCCTTCTGTCACAGTGCTGGATATTTACCCAGACCTTGAGTTCAAATCCCAGGCCTGGCAGAAAAAATGTCATGAATTGCAAACCAGTGAGCTAAATATATATTTTTTTTAATTGAGGGCTATTGGAGAAGCAATAGTCCCGCACAGCAACATAGGCCTACAGTTCGAATACAGTCATGCCACTTCCAGATGGTCAGAGATCTTAAGAAATTTGCTCCCATCCACAGGAATAATGATGGAATGTTATCAATGTCACAGTTGAATACATGCTCATGAATGATACTTGTACATAATTAGACTTCAAGATTTCAGTTGCCTGATTGATTTTAATATATTATGAAACATTAAAAGAATATTATTTCTCACAGAGAAGCAATAATTTCAGGACACTGATTTACTTAATACTTTATTAAAGATAAAAATAATAACTTTTATTTATTTATTTTTGTGGATCCTGGGGCCTGAACTCTGGGCCTGGGTGCTCTTCAGCTCAAGGCTAGTGCCCTATCCCATGGTTTCCCTTATTTGCAATAACTAGTATATGTCTGAGTCAAGCAGAAAAAGGTCAGATAAGGTGATGTTAGGGAAATGAACCCTAAGATATGTACTCAAATTTTTTTCTTTCATGTGATTGTTTCTAACACATTTATAAGATTGTTTCTTTATTGCTTTGTATGTATCTCCCCCACAGTATAACCCCTGCTTTCACTGTATTTGATGTCAGTATAATTTGTGGAGGGGAAGGGGAAAAACAAATCGTTTAAATAGGGATACAGGTGGACCCATTGCAACAAAGATGTACAAGTCGTTATGTCGAAAACAAACTTTACAGCTTTGGTGGGTGGTGGGGTGAGGGAGCAGGGAGGATTGGGTGGTGGGGCAGAGGGGAGGATGGGAAGAGATGGGAAGGGGAAACAAAGGAGGAGGCTACAATGCTTGATAAAAAATGTACTCATTATCTTGCCCATGTAATTGTAACCCCCTGTACATTATTTTCATAATAAAAAATAAAAAATTAGATAATAAAAAATAATATTAATTACATGGAGGCATAATAAATACCCAAGATTTGGTAGGAATGTAGTATACATAACTGAAGAATTGATAGACATCTCTGGCACTCTGTAAAGATATATGTATTTATTAGTGTACTACAATCTGCGTGTCAATCTGTTCTTATTTTGTCAACACCTGGTGCCCAATCTCAGATCCTGGGAACTGCCAATCAGCTCAATTATTTCCAGGATGGCATGCTGACACACATGCATTCATGAATTTGGCAGTGTAGACCTTGAGTTCAGATGCCATCATGCCCAAACAATGAATCAGGGAGTGAGAAACTGATGGTGACACATGTTTTACTTTTCTGTGAAAATCCTGGGTGTCAGTAAAAGTGGAATATATATGCAGATCTATATCCTATTTAATCAATGTAACCAATGTTCTATGTGCCATATTAGTCATTAAAATAAACAGTCAATACATGTTGGGTCTTTGTTTGCCCCCCAAAGATGGATGGGGCCCAAGGAAAGGTAAGTGTGCCACTTGCCCGTTCCCCAGTCTCCCTTAGCCAGGGAGAAATTCAGAGTGAGGAGTCAAGTCAAGCAAGAACTCGTTTATTACCACACAGCAAGCACCTTTTAAAGGGTAAAATTGAGAGGCATGGAAGGGGAGGGAAAGGAACCAACCAATCACTGTAAAGGTCACACCCTAACATGCACCTAAGCTTTATCCAATCAGATTTTAAGGTAAACAATTGGGCTTTGCCCACTCAACTTCCTCTCAGCACCATCATTGCTGCCCATGTGCCCCCAAAACACATGAATAAAACAAAAATAAAATGAATAACTACACTGAATGCAATATGGAGTCAACCTATGTATGTAAATATAAATCATATATTTAAAATGTACACAAATAGGATGTATTCTAGTATGGGGATCGATTTCAGACCTAAAGAACAGACATGAATTTCTTGACATCAATGCTAGCTTCCCCTTTCAACACAGTGCAACAGAGTTACCCAGACCATGAGTTCCATTCCCAGTCCTAGCAGAAAAAATGGCACCTTTATACTATGTGACGCCCAATTCTTAGGTATTTCATTATGCTTCCATTTAATGAACGTGATTGTTTAAATGCTTCATAAAGTATTGATTAAAATCGATCAGTGTCCTATATATAATTGTGTATAATTTTATTCTAGAATTATTTAAGAGCTACCCGTTCAATCATAACATACATCATGTTCCATTAGTATTCATATAGCTAGGAATGAGTTTCTAAGGATCTCTTTCCATTTGGAGGTGGCAAGAACAGGATTCGAACTGTGGTCTCCAGCTCCCACCATTTTAACTCGAGGATAGGAAACTCACTGGTCTGTTCTAGAATTGCAAGACCAATGATTCAGCAGGCACCAGTGGCTCTCAGCGATCCGTATTGATGTTTACAAGGCTGTGATAGGAGGATCATAGTCAATTTCACACTAGGCAGGGAAGTCCTTGAGATCCCTGCCCAACTTCAGTGCCAACAAAGCCAGAAGTAGAGCTGTGTAGCTCCAGTGGTAGAGGGATAGCCCTGATTAAAAGCAGCACACACACACACACACACACACACACACACACACACACACACACACACACACACACACACAATCTGCAGTCTAATCATCTATTTATATATTGGCCATTCCTAGGGTTTGATCTCAGGTCCTCAAATTTGTCCGCCAACTTCTCTTGCATCAGACTGGTGTGCTAACATTTACCCACTCATGAAGTGAGCCTGCTGGGCCCTGAGTTCAACTCACAGAACTGCCAAAAACTTAATCCTGGTGGAAAGCCAATTTTCCCACTTGGTTTCTTTATCGGTGAAATTAATGAGACTCAGGAATGATGTAGAATGCATAGGCAAATCTATGTCTTATGTAATAGGATGCAAAAAATATTTTATGTGTAATCATATTCACTAAAATATATAAGAAACAAAACACAAAATAAAATGTATACACTAACTGCAATATGCAGTAAAAATGTGTAGGTCAATAAAATTCATGTACTTAAAATATATACGAATATTATTTTTTCGAGTGCTAGGACTTGAATTCAGGCCCTAGAAACAGGCCTGACTTTCTTGTCTTCCAGAATGATGATCTTCCCCACCCCACACAGTGCTGAATATTTACCCAGACCCTGAGTTCAAATACCAGGCCTGGCAGAAAAAATGGCATGAATTCCAAGCCATGGAGCCTCATAATTTTTAAAACATTTTTAATGTATGTATGTATGTATGTATGTATGTATGTATGTATGTATGTATGTATGTATGTATGTATGTATGTATGAATGTATGTATGTATTTTTATTTTGTCAACCACCGGGCTTGAACTCAGCTCATGGCAATTCTGCCTCAGCTTTTATCACTCTAGGCTGGGTGCAGCCACTGGACCCACAGCCGAACCTGGGTTCCTGGGACCCAAAGGCTGACAAGAAAAAAAATAATTAATGCGACACAGAAAAAAAAAAAAACTGGCAACTTGCAGATGGCTACCGGTTTTACATTTGTTCTCTTTGCTAGGTGACCATCCTGTGTCTGAGTAACCCAGTTGAAGAATGTTGGTAACTTGGCATTGCTGAAGGCTGGCGGGCTACCAGGGAAGCCATAGGCCAACATGGCAATATAGGCCCTGTGTTTGAAGCCGGGTCCTGACCCCTACCAATGGAGGGAGATCCTAAGTGTCCCATTCCTATTCATAGGAATACCAATGGAAGATTATGAATGGCAAGGTTGAAGTAGTTGTTTCTGAATACTACTATATAAATAGAGTGATTTTAGGAGGCCAATGGACTTTAATGAATACTTTTGACACATTCAAATAATACTATTAATTACATGGACACAATAATTTCAGGGTAGTTGTTGATTTAATCAATAATTAAGGATGAAAACAATATTAATTACATGGAGGTATACTAAATACCAAAAATTGATAAGAATGTAGCCTATATAACTGAATAATGTATAGACATCTCTGGCACTCTATAAAAATCAATAATTATTTTTGTACTACCATCTGCATGTCAATCTGTTCTAATTTTGTCAACTCCTAGAGTTGGATCTCAAGTTCTGGAAATACTTGTCAGCTCAATATGCCTCAGGCTGGCATGCTAACACTCATCCATTCATGAATTGAGCCTTGTAGGCTGTGATTTTAGATGCCAGCACTCACAAAAATTGAATCGTGGAGTAAGAAGCCCATGGAGACACATGTTTTCCTTTTCTGTGAAAGTCCTGGGTATCAGGTGTGAAGTTTCATACATAGGAAAATCTATATCCTATGTAATAAATGTAATAAATATTTCATTTGTAATAACAGTCAATAAAATAAGTGGTAAATAAATGAATAAAACAAAAAATAAAATGAATAAGTATACTAAGCACAATATGGCGTCAACATATGGGGTTTGATTTCAGGGCCTGGGAAGTGCCTGGCAGCTGAATTGGCTAGAGACTGCTGTGTTGACAGTCAGCCATTCATGAAACGAGCCTTCTAGGCCCTGAGTTAGATCCCACCACTGCCAAAAAAATGTAATCTTGGAGTGAGAAGCCGAGCGTGACACATGTTTTCTTTTTCTTTGAAAGTGCTCAGTGACAGGTAGGATATATAATTCAGATGCAAATCTATATGATATGTAAAAGGATGTCATAAATTTAAATAATGTCATAGGTGGAAGAATTTTCACTACAATAAATGAAAAACAGATTATTAGTGAATAATTCTAGGATAAAATTAGACACAAAATTATAGGATGTAAATTAAATTTAATATTTTATTAAGTATTACCAGTATAAAAATTGCATGGAAACATAAATACCTAATAATTCATAGCAACAACATGATGAATAATTCAATAATGTACAGACATCTGTCCCATTCTATAAAATATGAAATTATTTGTATGGATGTATGTACATATGTGATAAACAATAATAGGATATTGAGTAATTTAGTTAATGCTTTATTAATTGTTAACTGGGACACATCATAAAAATGGAGACATAATTTAATAAGTAATAATTGGTAGTAATATCTATAAATTAATAATATACAGACATCTTTCTGTGTATATAATGCTTATATATATCTATCTTTGTCTATTCATACCTCGTTCACTCCTGGGGCTCGGTGGTTAAGTGCTCACCTAGTGAGCATGAAGCCCTGGGTTTGATTCTTCAGTGCCACATAAACAGAATACCCGGAAGTTCTGCTGTCTTTCAATCAATTGAGTTTTACCCTTGAGTACAAATGCTTAGGTATAGTGTCAAAGCCCTTACTCAAGCCCCAGGACTGCCACCAAAAAAAGGTACAATGTTCTAACTGCAACTACAAATACCACATGACAGAGCAAGCTAGGAGTCTGGTGCTGACAGCTGTCACCTAACCTGACTTAGCCAGATATAAACTGCTGCAACCCAGCTCCATGGGTTACCTCCATCATCCTGCCTTCCCCTGGCTTACCCCTCATATCCTGGCTGCTCTGGGGCTTTAAAACCTGGCGGGAAGTCTGCTAGACTCTGAAATATGTCTCGAAGTGTTAGAGTTCTAGCCTTGTACAAATGTTATTAGAACTATAATATCCCCAAGCTTTATGCTCAAGGTACATGACTAACCCCCCCCCAAAAAAAATAAAACATTCCACTAAACACTTAGGTGTGAACTTGTGTGGTTTGTGAAATGTTCCTCAAAGAATGGTGATATTGATTATAGCACCCTAAGTCTAATGACAGCTTGAGGAACAGAGCTATGTGCTGAGTCCTCCATAGGGTACTCTGTGATGAATCCTGCCCATGATGCTATGTGCCAAGTCCTTCACAAGGTGCAGTGTGCTGAGTCCTGCATTGGTGCTGGGTTCTGAGTCTTTCACAGGATGCTGTGTGTTGAGTCATGCAAGGAGCTCCATGTGCTGTGTCCTTCACCAGGTGTATTCTTTCATTGGGTCCTTGCAAGATCTCCCCACTGAGATGATTATGCAGACAAGAATATTGAGGCTCAGATATGTCTCCATGGCAGGGACAAAATTATGTATTACTGAAGACTAGAGCGTTGTCTACTACAGACAATATTATTTTGTTTTGTTTTTTCTCAGTCATGAACATTGAACTAGGGGCCTAAGCTCTCACTCTTACCTCTTGGGCTCATCACTAGCACTCTACCACATGGAGCCCTGGACCCCCTTGCAGCAGAGGCCACAGCCTAGGGGTCTATAACTGAGGTCTCTCATCCTGCCTTCTCAGGAAGCTAAGATCTGAGGATCTGGGTTCCAAATTATGCCAGACACAAAACTTCCCATGAGCCTATTATCTCCAGTTCACTACCAAGAAACCTGAAGTGGAAGCTAGGTGCTTGTCACTCATGCCTGTCACCTACCTACTCAAGAGTATGAGATCTGAGGAGCAAAGTTCAAAGCCAGCCTGGACAGGAGAGTCCTTGAGACACTTAGCTCCAATGGACCACAAGAAAAACTGAAGTGGCTTTTGGCTCAAGTGGTAGAACACAAGACTTGAGCTGAAGAGCTGAAGAACAGCACCCAGGCCCTGACATCAACTATTACAATAATGAAAAAAGAAAGAAACAAACTAACAAACCTGAAGTATAGGGCTGAACAAACCTGAATTATGGGTCAATAATGTTTCTTTCTTGCTTCTATAGTTCAAGAACTCTAAGAACACTTAGAGTGCAAGTACTTCTCATCAACAAGGGAAACACAGGAAGCTCTTGAACATCTGACCTTTCAGAAATGGAAGTTAGAGTGGCAAAGACTTTTCTTCCCTGGCTGGATTCACCCTGTGATCCTCAGACCTCATCCTCCTGAGCTAGGATGACGGGCCTGAAATACTGGTGTTCTGCTAGGTTCAGAACTGTAATGACCTTGACAATACAAGTCAGCTGCTTATCACAAAGGGTTTGGGGAGCATATTAAGCTTTTCAACATTGGATCTTTCAGAACCCTGTAGGACACAAGATTACAATGCTAGAGTCTGAGAGGCTGGGCATATGGATGTGTTACACTTGAACCTTAAGCTCTGACTCGAATTCTGGTATACATCATTGTTCATTTTCCAAAGGATGTTCTCATAATTAGCAAATAGGAAAAGTACCTCGATTAATCCTCACTTTTTTCCCTATGGTGTGTCTTGAACTCAAGCCTGGGCACTATCCCTTAGACCCTCAGGTCAAGGCGAACACTCTATCACTTGAGCCACAGTGTCACATGGGGTCTGTTCTTGGTTCACTGAAGATGAGAGTCTAACAGGCTTTCCTTGATGAGGCTGTCATTGATCTGTGGTCTTCAGCTCTCAGCCTCCTGAGAAGCTAGAGTTCCATGTGTGAGCCACTGACATTTCGTCTCTTGTTTTTGGCAGTCCTTGGGATTGATCTTAGGGCCTGAGTACTGTCTCTTAGCTACTTTTTCTCAAGGTTAGTCATTTGGGCAACTCCACAGTTTCTGGCTTTTTCTGAGTATGTGGCACTGAGGATTAAACCCTGGCATTCATGCATGCTAAGCGAGCACTTTACCACTAAACCACATTTCTAGCACCACTCTTACAATTTTATCCCTCACTTGCCTATCCTCAGGAAAAGGTTTCTGACTATAAATCAGTTAAAGAAATCCCAAAAGGAAGATGTCCAAAGATTCTACAAAGCTCATACTTGGGAGAAACTCTAAACATGTGAAGACTGTGACAAATGCTTCCATTTAATTATGTATTATGTTTCAACACTTAATAAAATATTAATAAAATAAGTCAATATCCTAAATTATTGTATAGAATTTTATTATAGATGTGCAAATTGTAATAAATATTATGTGTATAACAATACTAAATACAACAATCAATCAATAAATGAATAAAAGAAAAACAAAATACAAAATCAATAATAAAAATCATAATATAAAATTAGCATACATATTTAAGTGTATATCATATATTAAACATGTATAGAAACATTTTTTCCATTGCAGAACCTTCATTCAGGCCCTGAGAACTCTAGCCTGAATTTCTTTGCCTCAAGGACAGTGAGCTTCGCCTTCACCCATGGTATAAAAGAGTTACCTGGACTGTGTTCTCAAATCCTAGTAATGGCATAAATACCGGCCCTAGTTCCAAGACAGTGACTTCTTTTTTTTTAATGGAAGCAGTTATGTTTACTCAGTTCCATATTGAACATTAAAAAAAAAGCAATGTGGAATTTGTAGAGCTATTCAGACATCCTTTCCTTACCTCTAAAGTGCTTCTCTGAGAACGACATTGTTTCTCTTTTTTTGTGCTTTTTTATTGCCAAAGTGTTTTACAGAGGGGTTACAGTTACAGGAGCAAGGTAATGAGTACATTTCCTATTGAACATTGTTGACTCTTCTTTGTTTTCCCCCTACCATCCCTTCCCTCCCATCTCCACATCTACCTCCCCCTGCCGAGGTCAGTGACTTAGTTTTTCTTTTGTGGTTGGCACAGGGTTTGAACTCAAGTAGTGGCAACTCTTCCCTCACATTGCTACAAATTTACCAACACCCTGAGTTCAAATCCCAGGCTAGGAAAGAAAACTGGCAGAAATTCCAAACCAGGGAGCTTTATTATTTTATTTAGTTAAATAATTAAATTTTATTTATTTATTTATTTTTTAGCCATCCATTTATAATAATTCCTCAAGAGTAAACATTTGTTCATCAAAGTAGGCTATGATTTCTATGACCATCAATCCCAATATTTTATGCCATAATGTCATCCTAGCCCAACAATTTCCAACTTGTAACGTGCACCTTAAAATTCCCTAAATTCACATCATGACAAGCATATAACTTTTGTAAAAAAAAATACTACACTTCTGCTAATGTGAAGCCCTTCGTATTGTGGAAATAACATTACACTAAACTTTGCTGCATCATTTTCCACCAAGTCTTATTCTTGAGATCAGAACACTTGCAAATAATATTTATAGTTATATATTTTATCTATCATAGATATTCAGGAGATCTGAATGTCTGAATATTAAGATCTGAAGATTATGGTTCAAAGCCCACCCAGGCAGGAAGGTTCCTTAGATTCTTATCTCCAATAAACTGCTCACGAAAAGCCTGACGCAAGTGGCACTGAGGTTCAAGTGGTAAAGTAATAGCCTTGAGCAAAAACAGGCTCAGGGACAGTGGCCAGGCCTACAAGTTAAGCCTTGGGACAAACCAAACAACAAAAACAAAATAAAAACAAACCCTAAACCTCGCATTTTTCTCATTGTATACAGAGGTATATAATTAAGGAAATTTCTTCCTGTGTTATGTATAGGTAGAAGAAAAAAGATGTCACATATTTACTCTATTCATACCATGTTACACCAGAATCTCCAAAATTTGCTCTCCATCTAAATTTATAAATTAATAGCATCAATTTGTTGGCAACTTTTTCTAGATTATTCACATTATCATGTTACTTATGAACTGTTGGAATTAACTTATAACTACGTTCTAATTATACCTCACTTGAAAGAATATTTTAGGCAAATAGAATGCCAGATTCATTTGTGAATTTGTAAATTATATCTTCTACTTAAAAAGAATTTTGTAGTAACCTATAGAATATTAAAATACAAACAAAAATATTTATTTTAAAGCTAAATTCTAATTTAGCCAGCTCTCCACAATCCTACATTAAACGAACATTCTTATTTCTCTAGGCTTAAGCTTTTGTAATCCTTCATCGTTTCTTTGGACTCTAACAGAATGATACATACTTTTTCAAATTTTTGGTGGGGAATCATGAGCTTTTTTGTATTTAGTAATTTTATGTTTTGAAGAGAGCATTTAAAACACAGCTGAGGTTTATATATGAGTGGCATTTCAATAGGAAACTTGACTTCTCAAACCATAATGACGAAATTAGCCCAAACTTCCAACTGTGTATTCCTTTCTTGTTTATTTTTTATTCCTTTCTTGGTTTGTTTTATTGAGACAAAATTATATGATCTAGTCCAGTGAAAGTGTCATTATGTAATTGCACTCTGTAATCACCTGTCTTAGTCTGAATGCTAGAATTCCTGGCTTGTATCACATTGTCCTACAATAGTTTGTTATTTTTTTTATTTAATCTAGATACAGACTAGCAATTCTGAACTTCTCCAATAATATTTTGCACTAGACTGATGGCTCAGACTGTTCATGTACTATTTTCAAAGATGTTCTAACATTTGACACAGGATATGAATATTTTCACCTGAAGGGGTCTCTGATTCATTCCTCCCTGGATCCGATCCCTTTATTAATGATCACTTGACTTTCTTACTATCTCTATTCCCACCTATGTAATATTCTCAATATTTTTGGGGGAAATTTCACTTGAGTACTTTTTAATATTAAAAATTATCACTCAAGTGTAGTCTTATAGGATATATTTTCTATTATTTTTAACTTTTCTACACAATCTAAGAATTGTTTCATATGTGTGTTTGAATATATAAGTGCCTCTGTGTATATGTGCGTGTTTGTATGTATATATGTATGCAAAAATCTCAAGGTCTTATTAAGCAATCTTGCTCATAACTAGTATTCCATCACTTGCGCCATTCTTCCAGTGCATCTATTGGCTGGTTAATTATAGATAGTGTCTCAAGACTGTTCAGCCCAGGTAGGATGCAAACTGAACTTCCCAGACTTCTTTACATTCTTAGGTTTTATTTCTCCAGGAGTATCAACTTTTGAACTACAAACATTTTTGTATCTGTGGCCCAGATTTTTAACTCGAGTGCATATAAAGTTAGATGAACATACACATTACATATGCTGAGTGTACACTCTTTGAAAATGTTATCCTAATCAGGGTGCCAGTGGCTCACACCTGTAATCCTAGCTAATCAGGAGGCTGAGATCTGAGGATTGCAGTTCAAATCCAGCATGAGTAGGAACGTTTCTGAGGCACTTATCTCTAATTCACCACCAGAAAACTTGAAGTGGTGCTGAGGCTCACGAGGTAGAGCAAAAGCTTTGAGCTGAAAAGTAGAGGGACAGTTCCCAGGCCCAGAGTTCAGGCCCCACTACCATCAAAAAAAAAAAAAAAGAAAAAGAAAAAGAAATGTGATCTTAGCCACCAGTTCGTTGGTAGCATAATTCCTGCTCTCTCAATATGGCCTTTTTTTTTTTTTATCAGTTAAGTGCATGGTCTTATATCTGACGAGCTTGGAGCCAGAATTATTCTTCCATTCTACTTTTTACAAATTTGCATGATTAGCTACCATGATTTAGAGCCAGTAGAAGAAAGAGAGTGGCCTCATCCTTCATGTTCCACTTAGGAGTAATGATTTATCTGTATCACTCCCATAGGTCTACATACTGGCCTTGGCTTTATTGTTTCAAAGTTGTCTTATTTGCAGAGTCTTCTATAGTGTATTGAACCATTATACTTAAACACAGAACTTATCTTTCTCCTATTCCTATTGTTTCTCCTTCTGTTAACTTATGTACACTTGGGTAATGATGCACAACACAAACATTGACAAACAAATGTTTCTGAGAACCTTCTTCCCACTTAAAATTGGTCTTAATTTAGAGAGCACATAGGAAATTTGAACTTAATGAACTCCAGGATAATTTTTTTATGTTATTATGAAAATAGTGGACAGAAGGGTTAGAGTTACATAAGTAAGTTAATGAGTACGTTATCTAACGAACATTGTTACCTCCTCTTTTGTATTTCCCCTGCCATCTCTTTTCTCCCGACCTCCCAACTCTCCCCTCCCATCCCCAACTTGTAAGTTCATTTTCAACATAGTGTCTTGTTCATCTCATTGTAATAATGGGTCATACTGTATACTTCTTTCCGCATTTTATTTCCCTTCCCCTCCCCACATTAGAAAAATGTATATGCAAGTTGCAGCTCACCGCCCTCTAATACAGTGGAAATGGGTTATACCATGGAAGATGAAAGTAGAAGAGAAACAAAAAAATTCACATAATACATGGTAGATATATTAAAACTCCATATTTTCTCGTTACTAAGTTGTCTCTGAAACACGTGTTACCTTGTGTCCAAAGATGTATTTGTGTTATTTCAATAAAACCAGAAAACATTCATTTTGCCTGGAGCAATACTGTAGATTGCTACTGGAAGTATGTGGAAGGAATCATTATGGGAAGTAAAACTGAATCCAGGAGAGAAATTGAAGATAGAGAAAAGACAAGTTCAAATTAATTTGTGCTTTCCTTTTTACTATACAAGAAAATAATCCAAGGCTTGAAGGAAACTCTGTCCCTAACTTTTTTGAGTGTGCACTTTAGTCATAAAACTTTTCTGTACACTTCTAGTTGAGAGTATGACAAAAGGAAACAATATGCCATTTGAAGGCCAGCATAGAAAAAAAGGAAATAACACTGTTTTACAGTGTACTACTAAAAAGAAACAAAGACATGGATGTTTTAAAATGTCTTATGCATGGATATTTAACTCCTGAGATGATTCTCTTGTTGCAAAAGTCACATATCCATTCCTTTATTCTGGTCCTGAGTTTGCCATATCAATAAGGATTCCAAAAAGCAGGTTCCAGTGAGTATGATCAGCAAACGGAGCCTCTTTTCAAAGCTGTGCTTTAAGGATGGCCCCAAAGAAATATGTGTGGGTTTTTTTGTTTGATTGTTCGTTTGTTTAGTTTGTTCTGCTTCTGAGGCTTGAACTCAGAGGCTGGACCCTGTCCCTGAACAGTTGTCTTTCCTACCCATCTGACCTTAAAGTAGTACTCTACTGCTGGAGCCAAAACTCCACTTCTGGCTTTTTGGTGTTTAATTACATATAGGAGTTTGAAAGATTCTCCTTCCTGAGTTGGCTTTGAACTAAGACAGTAAGAAAGTCAATTCACATCAACTGTATAAACTTCTCATTTGAACCAAGAAATATTAGATGAAGTTTGTTATAAAGGTAATATTTGACAATTTTTAAAAGAAGAGCATATGTGCAGCAAAGAAGCCATAACTTAAATAACTCAGCAAATGTAGGTGCACTGAGTCATATTGAAATTTTTTTCTGCTTGGGAAGATTACTATTCACTTCGTAGTTCCTTTTGGGGAAACATAAAATATACTTCACATTTTTGTTGGTCGTGGGGCTTGAACTCTGATCCTGGGCACTGTCCCTCAGCTCTTCAGATCAAGTTGGGTGCTCTGCCACTTTAGTTACAGCACCACTTCCAGGTTCCTGATAGCTAATTGAAAATCAGTGTCTCATGTACTTTCCTGACCAGGCTAGCTTTGCACCACAATCCTCTGGTCTCAAACCACGGAGTAGCTAGGATGACAGGCATGAGCCACCAGCACCCGGCTCATATTTGCATTTATGTGCACTTAATGACACTGTAGACAAATAATGGAAATTTGAATCAAATGATGACATTGCAGCTTTTCAGAAAATTTGAGGTAACAATAAATATGTCATCCTTTTCCATTTTGTTACATTAATGACTCTTGAGCTTTTGGACTCGTATTTTAGCATGCTCTGAGGTCTGCATCGGTTGACTTAGTATAAATAATTAATTGTTAGTAGAGAAATAGTGAAAGACAAAATTTTTGAAAACAAAGGAGATATGAAAGAACAATATAGAATGAGATAAACTTATCTCACAGAGATTAAGAACTAGCCTAAGGGATTTACAATGCTAAAAGCAATGAGGAATAAGCCTACTTGATAACTAGTTCTTTAGTAACCAAATACGGTTCCCAAAAACAATTTTTGGTATAATTTAGTTATTATTATCATTTATTTCTTCCATCTGGATTTATTCCTTCACTTCTATCACAGCTATTAATTAGCTGGTGCCTTTTTGTTGCCAAAACTCACCAAAAAGATTTCCAAATCTCACTTAGACTTAGATTAATCCTCACCTGATATCTAAGCACATTCTTGACATTAATTGCTGTGACCTACTAACAAAACGGTTTTTTTTTTCTCAACCCAGTCTTCTAATATAGGTAAAGTACATGAATTAAGAACCATTGTTATGTCATAGTTGGAAGGAGCAATTTTATATTCCAAGTATTGGTTCTTTATTTGACATTTACTAGCTAAATGGATTTTTTTGCCAGTCCTGGGGCTTGAACTCAGGGCCAGGGAACGCTTCCTGAGATTTTTCTTTTTTTTGCTTGAGGCTAGCACTCTACCACTTGAGGCATAGCACCACTTCCTTTTCTGTTTACCTGGTACTGAGCAATTGAACCCAGGGTTTCATGCATGCTAAGCAATCACTGTACAATGAAGCCACATAACCAGAGCCCTAAATGACTTTCTTAAGATGACATTACTTTTTCATTCCATTACCATGTATTATAATTTAGGTTAAGTGGTAGAAAAGGAAGTGGACAGCAATACTAAGCCCAGTAAGACTGATATTTCTATCACATCACTAGAGAAGTACAGTGTTAAGACCTTCAGGACTCATAGGGCTATTGCATGTGACATTATTATTTTACATTATTACATATTTTACATTATTATGTAAAAAAGCATTAACAGTCATCTCCGACATCCATAACATTCCGCTTCCACTTTCAAGTTCAAGAGCCCAAAATCTGTCTTTTTATTGATTGGGTGTGTTTCCAAGGAAGGAAGAAAGTGGATGTGGAAGGTGATGTTGGAAAAATATATATATTGGCTCCCAGTCCACATTTTTTGCATTTTTAAAAAGTGCTACTGATGAACGCCCACATCTACTTCATATGCTGTCTGCACAAGATGCAGATAAATGAAGACATTTATTCTGGTGGATAGTCACATATATTAACAGAATCCAGTACTGGAAAAAATTACTAGTATAAAGTATTGTCTATAAAATGGTTTCATGTCCTTGCAGAACAAAATGCAGTATTGAAATGATTACTCCAGCTTTCTTTGAGAATTTCTGCTGTCTCAGTATCGAGATGTTCTCTAATTCCAGTAATATACAACATAAAATACATGATTTGAAGATCTCAGTAGTTTTAGAAACAAAGGTACATAGTAGCTTCCTTCCTGCAGAGACATGTGATGGCATGTATGACTGATTGTATTGTAGTTATCTTCTTTTTCCTCTTCGTCTCATGTTGCATATCTTGGCATATTAGTCTGTCCTGCATCAGCTTCCTGTAGGTGAGATTTACCTCTGCTCTGCAATGTCAAGATGGGTCATGTGACTTACTTCGGCTTACAAAAGTGAACCAGAAGTGGTGAAAGGATATTTCTAGGGGAAGATTTCTATCTCATTGTCTGTGTCTCAGAGCTAACTTCTTTTCCCTTAGCTATAAAAATAGTGTATTTCCAGAGGGAATCTTCTTTCAACGTATATACTGGAAGAATATAACATGTGAAATTGAGGCAAAACTCAAACACAGCAAGAATTAAGCTAACATTAGAATATGATATTAAGATATTAGTTTCTTACTATTCTTGTATACCTTTATGATAGTTGACTACTGTACATCAGAATTTAAGAAATACTAAATAATACTAAACAAATATATAACACTTCCTGTTTGATGCTATTACATTATTTAAATAAATAAGCATTTTCTATGTGATTACTTGAGGGGTTAACTTGTTCTATAAATGTGTTTAATCACTCTAGAGCACTGTATCTAATATCCACAATCATTATCAAGACCTTGTGATTGAGATGAGGAAGAACAAAATATCTAGATTTCTCACTTCTCTTTTCCTCTTCTCCTTTTTCTAGTGAGAATTCTCATCCTTTCTCCAAATTCTCTTATTAATAAAGGAAGAATGAGACATTGTGGTTATCAAGCAAAAGGCTTCAAAGCCAGAATTTTATTCTTTCAGAAATAGATGAAGTAAATCAGAGTGGCTCAAGGAAGAAGAAAAATATGACTTTTTTCCCCCTTTCTGGCTTCACCAATAGAGTCTGAACACAACTCTAAATATTTAATACCTTTTGCTTTGGCTAATTTTTTAAGAATACAGTGTTTTAAAATAAATAATAATTTTTAAAATTAAAAAAATAAAATATATAGTAATTTGTTGTTTGCTTTTAGTAAGCATTAAATAAGACTGCGTTAACATTGTGTGAGTTGAAATGCTAAATTTCATCTGAATCTAAACAAAACGAAAAAATATATGATGTTAAGATAAATAGCTTTTAGGTACATTTTCAACATGACATACACACAGGGACATCTTTTTTCTTCTTTTCCTCTCCACACTTCAATAAGCAGTTCATATAATACAAATAGATGTGTTTCATCAGAAATAGATTAGACATAAACAAGTTAGAAGAGAACCAGGATTGGTGGTGCATTCTTTAAAAATAGCAGTCAAATAACTATTAACCATAATTCCAAAATAATAACAATCAAATGCCCTTGAAAAGAGAAGATTGTAAGCAGAATATACAAAAAGTGATAATGCCAGAACTGCTTCAGGAGCTACTCTCTAACATTTAAGATTTCTAGTACATGACAATGTTTTAATCAGGATTAAATGCTTTCAGGAACTAAATTTTTTCTAGTTATACTTCATTGAAGAAATATGTTGTTCAAAATTAATGAAAGGATAACAAGTTATAGTAGAAAGAATGCTTACACTCTCATTGTGGTAGGCAGTAAAATACCTTCCCAAAATATCTATAGTCCGGAAATATCTAATCCATCAAATGTAGATTTACATTTTATACATAAGTTTGTAAAATAATAAAGAAAACAAATTTGATATTTGTGTTATTTTTTATTTGATAATAATAATAAGGAACACAAATTTGAATAATTATCAGATGGGAAAAATATACTCAAAAGTCCCAGCTGTAGTTAGAGAGGGACATCATTAGATAAGAACCATCAGAAAGATGTAAAGATGCTACTTAGAAGATAAAGGAAAAGACAACAATCCAGATTCTGAAGTTTCTGGAAAGCGGAAGAGGAAGTAAATGCCTTTTCCACTAGAATCATCAGAAAAATATTTTAGCTCTGTAGGTGGCTCAATTTTAATCTTGTGAGACTTATTTTATATTTCTGTCCTTTAGAACTGTAAAATGATAAATACAGTTTATTCAAGCCAATTAATTTGTAGAAATATTTTACAGCAGATTTGGTTTAGTAAAATAACTCAACTACAGCCTTTTCCTGATGCAACTACAATGATACCACATGTCCTCGTTTCTGAGAATAAGAAAAAGTTGCCACCAGCTTTGTACACATGTATGATGTACATACTATTAAGGTCCTTGCATTAATGAAGGCTTGAAATTCTAAATAATATTTAAATAAGAAAGTCCCTATCTTCATTTTCATATTTGGGGATCACTAAGTACCAAAGTTATGTAGAAGGCTAGGGTAAGAATATTGAAATGAAATCTGTCTTCTAGTATTATAAAGATGGTTTATGTCACTTTGACTTACAGTTTGTAAGGTAATAAAAACATAAGGTAAAGCAGAAACAGTAAGTCAATTTTCTATCTTTCCTAACTTTCCAAGAGAAATTAGAGAATCCAGGAAAGATAAGGCAATCCCAGGATGCTATAGGATGTTATAGGATCACTTGATGGTGAAAAAGAAGTTCACAAAAATGGTTGCCCTGGAACAATGGGAAACAAAATCTATACCTACAGATTGTGATATAGCAAGAAAATAGTTTCCACTATGCTAAGTCTTTGATATTTTAGATTTGTTTACACAGTAACTTTCCTCTCTTAGGAAATGACTCTTTATTAATACTCAAGTGTTTGCAGCTTATAACACAGCAACAAATAATGCTTCTAAATATAAACAAGAATGAAACTAAGAATAACCAAGGCTACTTGCGTTGCTAGAGCGGATAAAGAAGAATGATCTTGGGGAATAGTCAAACAATCTTGAACTATTTCATACCTTTCCTCTTCTTCAACATGAGAAGTCCTAGTCTAGATACGTAAAATTTTAATAAAGCATTTTTATATTTCTTATTGTTCACACTAACCATTATTTTATAGACAAACGTTTACTGCTTTGGCTTAGGTGTTTTCTTGCCTTTGGCTGTTGTTCTCTATTATTCTGGCAACTATATAGAAAAACAAGATAAATCCATTTTGCCTATGTTGGATTGTTCAACGTCAAGCTGCTAATTAAAGTTTAATTATTGCTCTTTACATGATAACAAAAATGTTATACTTTAACGTATATTCTCATTGAAATTGGTGATTATAGGACTGTCTGCAATTGTTTTATAATTGTTTTCAAATATTTTCCTTGGCTATTTTCATTATTGCCTTTGTTCCTGTCTTCTAATCAGGAAGAAAACGTTACACAAAAGACCTTACTAGGGAATAGGATGTTAGGCAGAAAAAAATAGATGTATAATTAAAGGTTTTCATCTCTTAAGAGACTGAAAAGCTCAGAAGACATTTTGTTATTAGTGGTACGGTTAAGATGACTTGAATATTTTGTTTCTTAAACTTAGTGAAATGCATGTACAATGTTACACTTGTTCCAAAAAATGATTATGGTTTATTCTTTTCTGCTTCAATGAGATGAAACCTCAGACAAAGTTGGAGGGCATATATATTTTAGGGTAGAAAGGTTAATGAAAGAAAGCCAAGGCACATTCCTAAAACAGCACTGCCTATCACATATCAGCTAATTTTACTTATGGAATATACGTGTATAAACACACAAATATGAATTGAGTGAGAAATATGTGATTTACACATTTGATTCAATGACAACTAAAACCAGAAAACAATTCTCTACATTTATATAAACTATTATATCTAGTGAGGGTTTAAACTTTTTTATAATATATATTTTAACATTTGTGCCAAAATATTTGTTTATTTGTAACTATTTATTTTTAGTTTTTGTTGATGATGGAGCTTGAAATCTTGACCTGGACGATGTCCTTCAGGTCTTCAGCTCAAGACTAGTGCTCTACCACTTCAGCCACAGCCAGTTTTCTGGTGGGTCATTGGAGATAAGAGTCTCTCGGACTTTCCTGCCTAGGCTGGATTTGAAATGAAGTATAGAGTGGTAATCCCATTCGTTTATATGTTGTTTAATGAACAAGCTACATCATATCCGTTCATTTCTGCATGTAACATTTCTTTATGGGGAGAATGCTCAAAATCTTATCTCTGGCTATGATGAAATATATATTCTTAACTATAATCACTTTGCTTCTTGTAGTATAAAATTAATGTATTTACTTTTAGTTATGGAAGTCTGCTAATTAAAGTTATATAAAACATGAATTGTAAAGTGAAAGAAATTCATAGTTACATTACTTGTTTAAAGAAAATAATTATGGATTTTTTCAACTATATTTCTTTGGCATGTGTAATATTCATTGATTTATCTTAAAATTGATAACAATTACATTATATCAAGTAGGTTCAAACTTGTATTTGAAAATTGCACACAACAAAAATATATTTCCACTTTCTTGTAACACATAATTAAAATAACAGTATAGGAAAATTTGGTATTAGCTGTTCATGTATAGAATCATAGAAACTCAGGAGGCCAAGACCTGAATATTGTAGTTCAAAACCAGTCCAAACACAAATATGTGAAAACTTATCTCCAATTATCTAGCAGGAAGCAGAATGTGAGGATGTGGCTCAAAGAATAGTGTGTCATAAGCCATGAGAAAAAAGTACAAAAGAGACCATTCAACATTGAGTTCAAGCCCAAAAAATGGCATACATACACAAGACAACAACAAAAAAGTAGTATGAACCTCGATAATAAAGACAAAATAGTAGAAAAGATCATGAGAAATGTTGTGTAAACATCTGGAAGTCAGAAATCATTTGACAGAATTTTTATTCAGGAGAGGTAAAAGTCACAGTATAATTTGAACAATTTCATTGAAGTCATTTGTGTTGAAACATGGCTCCTGAGTAACATGTGAAAGAGCAGACTGGATTACCTGACATAGCAGACATTGCCTGTAACTATACACAATCCCACTCTGCAAAAATCTAAAATCATGCCTGTTAATTTAAAAAGAACCTCATGCTAGAGACTTTTTGTTCCATACAGACTGGGGTCTTTATTTTGAGGCTTCAGACCAGTGCTTTTATTATAACCACTCCTGTTTTACTCCCCTTCCCTGGTGCAGCTATATCTTACTAAGCTGGCACCAAGCCACTCCCTAGAATTGGGCAAGAGCATTTGCTGATGCTCTTCCAACTTCTGTCTTTGGCTCTGAATAGCCAGACTCTTGTACCTAAGATGGGTTACTTTGATGTCCAGGTGGCCTCAAACTGGAGATAAACAGGTAATGGATATGTCAACCTGAGTTAGTTTCAAACTATGATCTTCAGATCTGAACCGCTATGCTCAGCCCAGTATTTCCAGCGCAGTAAGTTACTTAATCTTTCTGACACTCAGGTTCTTCCTGTGTGGAAAGTGAAAAGAATTACTTTGTGGACCTTAGAATCCAGTGGGAGTTATGACTGGGTGAGGAAGTGTAAGTGTTCAAGATGTGTGGATAGAGTCTGACACTCTCATAAAACTACTGGTATTTATATTGAAATGAATTCCAGGAATTGGAAACAAGAGGGATTTTTCTGTTCTTGTTTATCCTTTTATGGACATTGAAGGAACCACAAAAATTCAAGGAGAACAGGGAAACAAATGCAGCAGTTGTACTCTGTAGATATTATATTCACAATGAGCTATACCTCTTGTGGACAGGGACAGGAGGGAAAATCAGAGAGAGAGCAAAGTGATGAGATTGTCAAACAAGAAGTAAACTCATTAGCGACTTATAAAATGTTGATCTGTATGTACACCACCTTAACCAAAACAACTTGAAAAATCCAGGTTGATGACTCTCTCCTCCAATTTTTGTAGAGGCCATTAAGACTCAGGCCCACCTGGAGTTTTTGAAGGTCAGATTATATGATAATTAATGTAGAGCCAGAATCTCTTAAGAAATGTTATAAAAAGTATTTCATTCTTAGTACCATTTTCTCTTTGAGTGGTGACTCTATATGCTGTTGTCAGAGCAAAATTTTTACTTTTTGTTTTTAGTACTTGTCAGGTGTTGAGTCCTCCTTCAAGCTTTGTGACAAAGGTCTGCTATATCTTGGCACCCTGCCCCTAACTAAAATGGCAATTAACTTTTGAAATTAATGTACTTGAGTATGAGTTTTATTTATTGATTTAATTTGTCGGTGGTAGTAAACTCTGGGCACGGTTGCCATCCCTCAGCTCTTCAACTCAAGACTAGTGCTCTACCACTTGAGCCACAGTAACACTTCTACCATTTTCTGCTTAGGTGGTGCTGAGGAATCAAACCCAGGGTCTCGCACATTCAAGGTAAGCTGTCTACAACTGATCCACCTTCTCAGCCCCTATGAGTGGTATGTTTGTGCACGGGTCTATCAAGCACATCTATTGAGCAAATGTATTCACTTGCCACTAGATATATTTAAAATTATGAATTATCTGATATTTTAATGTATAAAACTTATTATTGATACTAGGAAGTGTTTGTCTCTCCATATTAAAAACATGAAGGAGGGTATTTTAAACTAAAACTACATAAGAAATGTTAAGATCTTGTTGCTAACAAAGGGGTCCAGGTGTTATTACATTAAACAGATAATTCAAAATGGTTTTTCTTCATGAATACAGAGATCAAAGGTCTTATAATACTTATTTCAAGATGCAAATTAAAAGGGAAAAGCAAGCAATCAAAGCCTACCACCAACAAAGAAACACCATAATGCATATCTCAGAAAAAGGAAAAAAGTTCCTTATCCTTGATTTCAATGATACATATAACCCCCCTACACACACGCACACACACACACATGCACACACACACACATGCACACACACACACAAGCACACACACACAAGCACACACACATACACACGAATGTTTGCAACAGTTCAACCTACTCACATCCATTCAACATGTATCAAAGATCTTCCTATAATATTTGAAACATTACAAGTTTCTAGTTTTGTAAATAATTGAAGACAGATGCATAAGCAAATATTTTCTGAATAACATTCTGTTATGTAAATGAGAATTTATGATGGTTATATCTACTTAAATCTTCTCTGAATCTCGAAATAATTAAACAAGAGACAATACGAATTTGGGACTATATTACTACCAGCTATTCTGCAAAGGCTTAATAAGAAGTTATGAGATCCAATATTAAATACCAAATTAATACAACTAATACATGTGTCAGTGAAGTGAAAGACAGTGATCATAGACCTATGCTGCCTCCAATTCTCAGCAGGGTGCACATTGTGACAGCTTTGATTCTGCTGCAGCAGGCCCACAGTTCTTTTCCCTAGAGCACTGGCCCTGCTGGGGTTGGGGATGGGGGCTCTGTGGAAAGGGAGGAGGCCACAGGGGAAGGGCGAGGTTTGGTTGGGGCTGAGGGCTGTGGGAAGAGGATGGTGGGGAGGCCCTGAAGGAAGCTGTGAAGGGAGGAAGAGGCAGTTGGCCAAGAGCTCATGCAGCAGCAGCCCTAAAGGCAGCTGGTTTCTGGGGAGTGTCTGTGAGGTGAGCAATTTGGTGTGGATTTGCTAGGGCCTGTTTGCTTGGTGAGGAGAGGAAGAAGTCTCGAGTCCCACCCAAACAGATAATGAAAAATGAGACAACCAGTGGCTGAAGAAATTCAAGGACAAAGGCAGGGACTTATAGGTAACCTCTAGGGCCAGTGAGGGCAGCAAGGCTAGGCCTGTGGTTGTCATGCCTCTCTCAATGCCCTTGGAGTGAGGGCCAGTTCTCCTGTGGGCTAGGCCTCTCTCTCACCAGGAATTGTCAGCACAGCCTCAACTTGCCCCAATGAGCTGGCCTGTTGTGGGTGCTGGAACCTGGGCAGCTGCTGGAAGGCTATACACAGCAGGGCAGAGGAAGCATGGCTGCTGGTAGGCTCCGCTCCAGCCCAGCCAAGCTCAGGACCACTGGGGAAGTTCCAGCTCTGGATCAGGACCAGGCACTGTTCCCCAGACAAGTAGGGCCTCTGGGGACCTGTACAGTGGCCACCACGTGTGGGTTGTGAACCTCCTTAGAATGGCCGAGGAGTCTCAGTGGAGAGGTGCATTTGTTTCTGTGCCTCTCCCATCTTCTGGATTCCTGCTCTCATCCTGCCTCCTGCCATGTCCAACCACAGGATTCAACATCTCCAAGACACTGATAGGCCATCCTGGAGATGCTCACAGAGCTTTCCAAGTTGTGGACAGGCTCACAGGGTGCCATCCTCCAGGCAAAGCATACCCCCATTTCAGCTTGGCCACCACTGCCTAGGGGAACACAAACTGCATTCTTACACAGAAATCCAGGGGTACACAAGGCTGCCCTGCAGTCTAAGGAATCTGTTCCTTCCTTCTGCTCAGGTGTGGAGCAGCTGTGGAGCCAACTGCAACATCATGTTTGATTATCTAAAAAGAATAGGGAAAAAAGCATCATTGTCCCAGATAAAGCTGCCCCTGGGGTTCTCTGTGTACACTAGTCTTGTGCTTAGATAAGGATCCCCAAAGACCACCACGGAGTCAGTTCTCATGCGAGCACATTAGAATCATTTATTGCCAGCTCGAGCCTGGACTCACAACTGTCACCATTGCAGTGGGTCAGAGTTGAGATCCCCGACCCTTCAGTTAAATGGGTAATCTTATAACAATCTTATTGGCTAGCAAGTGCAGGCTAAGCAATAAGCAATAATTTGTGGAGGAGAAGGGAAAAAACAAATCGTTTAAATAGGGATACAGGTGGACCCATTGCAACAATGAGATGTACAAGTTCTTATGGAGAAAAACGAATTTTACAACTTTGGTGGGGGTAGGGGGGAGGAGAATTCGATGGGGGAGCGGGGGTAGGATGGGAAGGGATGGGAGGGGGAAACAAAGGAGGAGGCTACAATGCTTGATAAGAAATGTACTCATTATCTTGCCCATGTAACTGTAACCCCTCTGTACAGTATTTTCATAATAAAAAAGTAAAAAAGAATTAAAAATTTAAATAATATCTGTAGCTTTGGGTACTTTCTGTCATTCGCTGATGGCTATTGCTAGGGGAGTTACTGGCAGAACATTACTGTGCTATTTCACAGTTTTTCAAGGAACATGAGTTCTAACTTTCAGTAAAAGTCTACTTACAATGTGTACTTTAAGTAAAGGACTTCACAATGGATACTTTCTGATTATTCGGAGTCTAAGTCCAGATTGCCTGTACTTTGGCAAAAGCCTCTCACTAGGAGTGTGTGTGTGTGTCTCTTTAGCGATTTCTACAGCAGCCTTAGTAAATGAAGTAAACACTGCTCATTTTGTTATTGATTTAAGCAAAAATGTTTCATTAGACTTAGCAGAACAACAAATTATAGATAAAAAGTTAGAAATGAAAATAAATGCTCTGGAGGAAGTGGTTCTGGCTATAGGTCAGGAAATTCAAAATTTTAAAACACAACTCTCAGTTAAATGTCATGCTAGTTTTAAATATATCTGTGTTACTGCTCTAAAATATAACTTTTATTTTAATGGGAATCCACCAAAAATCATTTGTTAGGAGTTTGGAGAGATAAAGATATCTCTCAACAAGTCGTTTAAGGATACAGGTGAACCTGTTGCAACAATGAGAAGTACAAGTCGTCATGTCGAAAAGGAGCTTTACAATGTTGGTGAGGGGGCGGAGGGGGGGAAGCGGGGAGGATTGGGTGGGGGGTGGGGGGGAGGCTGGGAAGGGATGTGAAGGGTAAACAAAGGAAGAGGCTGCAATGCTTGATAAGAAATGTAACCATTAACCTGCCCATGTAATTGTAACCCCTTTGTACAGTGTGTTCACAAAAAATAAAAATTAAAATAAAAAAAAAGATATCTCTCATGTTATAGAAGCTTTACAGGACAAAATTACAGCAGTTAGTAAAGCTCATTTAGATGTAAAAAATTTACAATCGTTGGCAGCATTATTTAAGCATAACTTGGAGGCCCTCAATCCTCTGGATTGGATTCATGTAATAATTATAATTGCCATTGTCAGATCAATTCTCCTAATTCTTATTCTTATATTTCGTCACTTTCTGGATGATCTTTAGATTTGTCTCTTCTGTGCACAGAGACCTTCATGAGCTTCAATTAAAAAATTAAAAAAAGCCGGGCACTGGTGGCTCACGCCTGTAATCCTAGCTACTCAGGTGGCTGAGATCTGAGGATTGCGGTTCAAAGCCAGCCCGGGAAGGAGAGACTGTGAGACTCCTATCTCCAATAAACCACCAGAAAACAGGAAGTGGCGCTGTAGCTCAAGTGGTAGAGTGCTCGCCTTGAGCTGAAGAGCTGAGGGACAGCGCCCAGGCCCAGAGTTCAAGCCCCATGACCGACAAAAAAATAAAAAAATAAAAAAAGGAAGAAATGCCATGACACCTCCTGCTGAATCTGTGTGAGAGATCGTGCCAGACAAAGCACAAGCTTCATGGAAGCATGCCTGCAGGAAGGGGGTGCTGGTTCAAGGCGTCCTATACACTTGGCTGCACCTTTATTGCCTCTACATTTATTGTAACTATATTTTTCTTGGCTGTACAATTGTTGCCTTTATTCTCGTTTTGGCTATTTTTCTATTGATCCACGAACAGAGCATAGGAAGCCACTTCCCCTCGTGCCTGTACTAGCTCCCCTCTGCTCTCTCTCTCTACCTCAGCTCCTCTTGCAGGCCGCCTCACACCCTCTGTGCATGTGCACCTGTCCCTGCGAGACCCTGGTCACTGCTGCCTTCACAGTGAGGCCCCTGGGCCCTGCGTTCTCCTCCCCTCGGCCCAGTCCACTTTTCCCCTTGGCTCTGCCCCCTACCCTTGCCCAAAAGAGCAGTCCTGCTGGGCCCTAAGGCTTCTAGGCCATGGGAATTACAGCCTCACCTCAGCTCAGCACTCCCCGCAAACCCTAGCACTTGCTCAGGGGATCGAATCTCCCCTAAGTCCCACCACTAGAGGTGACTCTTTTCCAAGCCTCTCCAATCCACATATCAAGAACATGCACAGTGACCCAGTGAGAGAGAGAGAGAGAGAAAGAGAGAGAGAGAGAGAGAGAGAGAGAGAGAGAGAGAGAGAGAGAGAGAGAGAGAGAGAGAGAGAGACTGAGAGACTGAGAGACTGAGAGACTGAGAGAGATTATTGGGGAAAACTACCTCTCAAGGACTCAGAACATAGCACCCTTTGGGATGACTCAGCACACAGCATACTTCAAAAAACAGCACAAAGCACCCTGAGTAAAAGACTCAGCACAATGTGCCCTTTGAAGGACTTAGCATATAATAGCCTTTCGGATGACTCAGGACACAGCACTCTTTGAAGGAGGGAGTCCATAGCACGCAGTATATAGGACTCAGTGCATGGCACACTTTGAAAAACTCAGCACGTAGCACTCTTTCCCAGGACTCAGCACATAGCAACCTGTGTTAAGACTCCATACATACCACCCTTTGTAGGGCTGAGTATGTAGCACCCTGTGTAAAACACTCAGTGCACAGCACCCTTTGGAAAATTCAGCAAATAGCACAGTTTTGAAGGACTCAGCACATAGCACCTTGTGGAAGAACTCAGCACACAACAACATTTGAAAGACAGTACAGAGCACACTGTCTACAGGACTCGGCAGACAGCACTCTCCTCATCCCTCTCTTCTCAAGGATGCAGCACATTGCACCCATTGGGATAACTCAGCACACAGCCTTCTTTGAAGCACTCAACAAAAGTACCCTGTGTAAAGGACTGGGCCACAGCACCCATTGAAAAACTCACCTGTCCCTTCCTTTCTCAAGGTGTCAGCACATAGCACCATTTGGGATGAATTAGCACACCACACTTTTGAAGGACTCAGCATAAAGTACATTGTGTAATGGACTCAGCACACAGCACCCATTGAAAAACCCAACACAGCCCACTCTTCTCAAGGACTCAGAACATAGCACCATTTGGGACGATTCAGCACACAGCATGGTTTTTGAAGACTCAGAAAAACCATGCTATGTGGGAAGGACCCAGAAAACAGTACCCTGTGAAGGACTCAGCACATACCTGTATGTCACAAGTTCAGCTGTCATTAGAATTAGGGTGCTTTCTTCAGTATCACCATTCTTCAGAAACACTTCACAAATCCTACTAGTTCACATTTAGCTAATCTGTGTTTTATGGGGGAAGGTCAGCTGGGGGTCTTGAACTCAAAGCTTGGGGCTTATGTCCTGAGCTCTTTGGTTCAATGCTAGAGCTCTACCACTTTGATTCACAGCTCCAATTTTGGTTTGTTGGGTTTTTTTGGGGGGGGTTGTTCTTTGACAGGCCTTATGGTGATCAGGAAGGTCAAGTTGGGTGTCCATGGGCAAAGGCTCTTATCTGGGCCTGGAGCTGACTTCTCACTTTCTTGTGCCCCTGGGAGCAGGGCCTGCTTGAGCTCTCTTGGCCTAGGGTGGAACAGATCTGCTCTGGAATCAGCACTCAGGGTGAGTGAAAGTCAGGTTGGCCCCGGTCATTTCCCCAAATTGAATTCTAGGGGAGGATAATCCCCCACGATGGCACAGGGACACATGTTCCACGTCTGGCCACGAGGAGGCAGGAGTTGCCCACCATAGGGATTGTATTTACTCCTGTTTCCCTGGGGCCCCCATCATGCTTTGAAGCCACCCTGGACAGGAAAGTCCTTGAGACTTACCTAAAATTAACCATCAAAAAGCAAGTGGGGCTGTGGCTCAAGTGGCAGAGCACTAGCCTTGAGCAAGAACACTCAGGGATAGAGCCTAGGCCCTGAGTTCACACACACACACACACACACACACACACACACACACACACACACACACATGACAGGCATGGAAAATCAAAGATTTCTACACTGCAATCTTTGGGTATTCTCTACCTTTTCCCCACTGAGTCTGGTGGCTGTTGGCCTAGGTGTTTGATGCATACAACATCACCTGGCATCTTTAATTGTGGGGAACAGAATGGCTAGAAGGTCAGCCTTCCCCATCCCAGCTACTTGATTGTGTCAAAATCTATCCATGCCCTTTGGGTATCCTTTTACAGACTCGCCAAGACGCCTTCTAAAGGTATCAAATGCTGGGCACTGGTGGCTCATGCCTGTCATCCTAGCTACTCTGGAAGCTGAGATCTGGAAGATCATGGTTCAAAGCTAGCCTGGGCAGGAAAGTGTGTGAGACTCTTATCATCGATGAACCATCAGAAAACAAGAAGCAGCCCTGTGGCTCAAGTGGTAGAGTGCTAGCCATGAGAGAAAGAGCTCAGGGACAGTAACCAGCACCTGAGTTCAAGCCCCAGGACTGGAACAACAAATCTTTATTAGAGGTTTGTTTTCCCTTTGAAAACAATTTATTCTTTGTGATAAGCATAACATGGCCCTCTTCCCTGGCCACCAATAGGCTATTAGATGTCCCGTGAATATGGGCCACCTCCCTGCAGCCTTTGCCCTACCCGACCCGCAGTTTACCCTTCCCATGACCCAGCAGATGGAGGCCTGAGAGAAGCCTACCTGGCCACCTACTTATGGTGGCTGCTGAAGCTTTGGAGCATCATTATGTCACATAGTCATCGTCTGAATCAGTCTACAGAAGTAAGGGAGGGAGCGCTCCTCACCTGAGTCTGTGAGCTGTGGGTGGCTCTGGATGTGGGGCAGCTGCACCAGGATGTGCTTTGTGGGGGAGTCCTCTATGGGGTTGGGAAACTGGATCTCTCCTCCTGCAGTTTCCACACTGTGTTGAAGTGGCAATTCTTCAAAACCTTTCTGCTCCTCCCTCATTGCGCCCGCCCTGGAGCCTGGAGGCATCCAAAGCCACGGCAGTGCCAGGAGGCTCAGCCTGTGCTGGCATCTGGAGATGGTTGTCCATGTCTTCCCCTGTGAGGAGTGACAGCGGCTCCCGCAGCTCTCTCCTTTTCTCCATCTTCTCCTAGGACAGCTGGTACATACACTAAGGTTTCTTCTGACACAGCTCAGCCCGAATGAACATCTGCTCTTTACATGCCATTAGGGACTCCTCAACAGTGTGATGTGTGCCCACAGCTGGCTACATCTATGTTGAAGATCACCTGCTGTACTATGGAAGTCCATCTCATCAGGCAGGTCATGGACAAAGTAGATTTTCTTCTTGGACGCCCACATGTCCCGCTTCCCATCCCCACACAGGCTGTTTTGCCAGCTCATGGGATGGAGGGCCTGTGGCTCAAGCTTTCTCTGACACTGAGCTGCCAGGTGAACCGGGTGCCTGCAGCGGGCCTGCCACTCCTGCTGCAGGAGTTTCCCCCTCTGGACTTCAGCCACTAAGAGTGCTCACAAATCCACGTCCCTCTCGGTTTGGGGAATGTCTCCATCCTCTGCAATGGTCATGTGTAGCAGGGGAGTCGACTTCTCACCTTTTGCTTCTCCAGGGTTTTCGACTTTCCCTTCCCCAGGGAAAGCCAGGAAGCTCAGCTGGGCCTGCAGTCACTCTTCCTGTGGTCTTATTGCTTTCAGGCACTTGAGAGTGTCCTGTCACTTTGGGGGAACCACCTGGTCTCCCCAGGTGGTCGGGCCGTGCACTTGCTTCAGCTGCTACAGGAGTTGGGTCTACCTCTCTAGGTGCTGCAGTAGGGCCTACTTCTTGGAGCTCAGCTGCTAATTGGAGGTGATGTGCCACTCACAGGAGGTTCTGAGCTCCTGCAGCTGGGCCAGGGACTGCTCCTGCTGGTCCTGAGAAGCTTGGCTTTCATTCTCTCACTCAGCCACTTCTTTCCATTCCTCTATCTTCTCCTCTGTGTGGACCAGCTGTTCCCCCAGGTGTTTATTCACCTCCTGCTCTGTGTCCAGAATGCTGGTGAGCTCCTTCTCACCGCTCACCCTGTGGACAGCATCCCACAGCAGGGCCAGCTGCTCCAACAGCTGTCTGTCACACACATATGCACGTCATGGCGTCTCAGGGATCTCCTGACAATTCTTGGCCTTCTCCTCCAGTCTCCCCAATTGCTCCTGCTCTCTCCAGTTCTGGAGATGGAGCCTCTGGTTTTCCTGGACCTGGATGTGAAGTTATTCCTCCCGGTTTTTCAACTCCATCTGCGTGCAGTAGGCGTGGGCCTGCAACTGCCACTCGGCCTGAGATGGGCCATGGTTCCTCCAGCCTGTTCTCTAGGCTGAACACCTGCCTCGCCCCTTGCTCCTTCTCCTCTGTCAGTTGGTTCACCCTGTGGGTCAACTGCCGGGCCTCCTCCTTCCACGTGGAACTCTCAATGCTAAGGTCTTCTGTGAAGGTGTCTCTCTCTAGATTCGCTGTGCTCAAATAAGTCAGCTCACGTTGTCCAGTAGTCTCTTCAGTTCATCATGCCCCACCAGTGCTTGTTGGACCTTACAGATTCTTTTCTTCCTGTTGTCCAGAGCACTTCCATCTTCTCCTATAACTTTGAGTTCACTTGCTCCAAGTCATCGAAGCTTCTGGTCTTTTCCTTGAGCAAAGGGTCACAACATGCTTCGGTTTAAAGAACATTTCAGTCTCATTCTGTGATCAGTGACCACAGAAGCCGACATCTCCAGCTCTGCCATGCACTGCTCTGCGGCCTGGAGGCAGCTGGTGAGAGCTTCGTGCTCCCTTTTCTGTGTCATCAGCAGCCTGCTGCACGCAGGCGGGATTGTAAATTGCTTTCTGCCGAAACCAACCTCTGTATGGGTGCCTTGTGGATCTCTAGCTCTATTTTAGGTGCTGCAGGCACCTGGGCTATCTTCTTGCCCTCTTTCTCCCATTGATCCTGAAGGTCTGTCTTTTCCTGCTTCAGTGATTGGATCTCGGCATAGAGTGCCTGGTTTCTTCTTTTGCTGGGGTCCAGGGTGGACACCACATGTCAGTAGCACCTCTGCAGATCCTTGGTGGTATCAGGACCATTGACACTCTGAAAGCTCGTGGCTGTGACTGTGTCCAAAGGCACAGGAAGCCTGTGGTGGGCATCACCTTTGGCCGGGCCCTCCATTGAATCATGCTCCCCGGTGGTGTTTGTCTTGGGGATCCTTCTCTTTTTCATGTTCTTTGTTTTCTTGAATGTTGCAGGTCTGTCAGGAGGATTCTTCTACTGGTATTCTGGTGGCAGTTTCATGCCCGTAGTTTTCTCATGGAGTCCTGTTGTTTCAGACATCTGAGCGCTGAGATGGGAAAGATGGGCTGGCCACGTTCCTAGGCTCTGGAAAATCCTCTCTTCTCCCACTCACTGATTAGGTCGTGAATTTCAGACTCTACTCCAAGGTCGCCTGGAGTCTCTTGCTCACCACTTAGCCACTTCTACCTTTCTCAGCTGCTGGTAGTGGTGTCAACCATCAGAGAGAATCCCGGTGCTTCCGGGCAGCATGGAATGTGGGTGTGGCCATCATTCTTTTATCACATTGGTCAGAAAGAATCATGAAAGACTGGGGGTCTGACCAGAATACTGTGATGCAGCAGAATGGGCGGAGTCAAGATGAGAGCAGCCGCTTTCCCAGGAAACTGTCAAATCCAGTGGGGACAAGAAGGTGACCTGCTTTAGCTGGATGGCTGCACAGATTGTTCTGTATGTCTGTTTGTTGTCAGTCCAGGACCTTTAACTCAGGATCTGGGCACAGTCCATGAGTTGCTTTTCTTCAAGGCTAGCCCTCAACCTCTGGAGCCACATGGCTCTACTTCTGGCTTTGTTGGCACTGAAGTTGGATAGGGGTCTCAAGGACTTTCCTGCCTAGGGAGACTTTGACCATGATCCTCCTATCACAGACTTGTAAGTATTAAGGAGGACTGCTGAGAGCCACGGGTGCCTGCCTAATCATTGGTCTTGCTGATGTTCTTGGATAGACCTGTGAGTTCCCTATCCTGGGGATTAAATGGTGGAAGCTGGAGCCCACAGTTTGAATCCTGTTCCTGCCACTTCCAAATGGCAGGAGATCCTAAGAAACTCATTCTTATACATATGAATACCAATGGAATGTGATATATGTCATGATTGAATGGGCACTTCTTGAACGATTATAGGATAAAATTAGACACAAAATCTGATCGATTTTAACTAACACTTTATGAAACATTTAAACAATTATATTCATTAAATGGAGGCATAATGAAATATCTACGAATTTGGTGTCACATAGTATGAAGGTGCCATTTTTTCTGCCAGGACTGGGATTGGAACTCATGATCTGGGTAACTCTGTTGCACTGTGTGGGAAGGGGAAGCTCACCTCCGTGAAGTTAAGAAATTCAAGTCTGTTCCTTAGGCCTGAAATCGATCCCCAGCACTAGAAAACATCTTTGTCATGTATATTTTACATAAATTATTTATATTTACATACATATATTGACTCTTTATTGCATTCAGTGTAGTTATTCGTTTTATTTTTTGTTTTATTCATGTATTAGCCATTTATTTTATTGACTATTATGGCACATAGAACATTGATTACATTGATTACATAGGATATAGGTCTGCATATGTATTCCACTTCATACCTGAAACCCAGGACTTTCACAGAAAAAGAAAACCTCTCATCATCAGCTTCTTACTCCATTATTCATTGTTTGGGAGTGCTGTTGTCTGAACTCGAAGCCTACAAGGCCAAATTCATGAATGGGTAAGTGTTAGCACACCATCCTGGGGCAAATTGAACAAATAGGCAGTTCCCAGGATCTGAGATCAAGTCTCTAGTGTTGACAAAATAAGAACAGATTCACATGTAGATGGTATTATGCTAATAAATATATATCTTTATAGAGTGCCAGAGATGTCTACAAATTATTCAGTTATATAAAGTACATTTCTACCAATTCTTGGGTATTTATTATGCCTCCATGTAATTAACGTTGTTGTTTTAATCCTTAATAAACTGTAAAGTAAATCAAGGTCCTGAAATTATTGCATCCTTGTAAGAAATAGTATTCTTTTAATGATTCTTATTAAATAAAATCAGTCTACTGAAATTATGATAACTAATTTTATACGAGTAGCATTCATGATTAGCTCATTCAACTGTGACATTGATAACATTCCATCGTTATTTCTATGGATGGGAACGAGTCTCTTAGGATCTTCCACTATCTGGAAATGGCATGACTGGGATTTGAGCTCTAGACCTATGTTCCTGTGCAGGACTATGTCTTCCCCAATAGCCCGCCAGCCTTCAGCAATGCAAGATGAAGTACCCTTTGGAGCCCTGTCATTCAGACCCAGATGGTCATGTTGCAAAGAAAGAAAATGTAAAAATGCAATCATGCAACATTTTTTTGGTCGGTCATAGGGCTTGAACTCTGGGCCTGGGTACTGTCCCTGTGCTCTTCAGCTCAAGGGGAGCACTCTACTGCTTGAGTCACAGTGCTAATTCCGGGTTTCTAGTGGTTTATTGGAGATAAGATTCTCATGGGCTTTCCTGCCCGGGCTGGCTTTCAACTGCGATCTTCAGATCTCAGCCTCCAGTGTAGCTTGGATTACAGTTGGGAGCCACCTGTGCCCGACTCTGACACTTTTTTATGTGCATATTTTTCCCACTTGCAAGGCTTGGAGATCTAGGATCCCAGGATCGGCTGTGGCTCCAGTAGCTGCACCCCAGCCTAGGATGATGGAAGCTGAGGAAGAGTTGCCATGACCTGAGTTCAAGACCTTGCTTTGCAAAAAAAAACAAAAACAAAAACAAAAACAAAAACAAAAATTAGCTCCCTGGCTTGCAATTCACGCTGTTTTTTCCTACCAGGCTTTGGATTTGAACTCAGGGTCTGGGTAACTCTGTAGCACTGTGGACGAAGGGGATGCTCACCATGCTTGAAGACAAGAAAGTTCCGCATGGTCCTTAGGCCTGAATTCCAGCCCAGCCCTGGAAAACATACTATTTATATTCATTATAAAGATAGAATTTATATTTACCTATAGATGTTCAGTCCATATCCTGTTTGTTGTGGTTATTGATTGTATTTTTGTTTTATTCAATTATTTACCGTTTATTGACTGTGATGATATGCATTCCATTTGTTATACTGATGTCATCCCATCACATAGTATCTAAATTTGTAGACATGTTGTCCATCATGTCTGACACCCAGGACTCTCAGAGAAAAGGAAAACAGGTGTCACACTTGGTTTCTTATTCCACAATCCAATTGTTTGTAGTGCTGGGGCCTAGCAGACCCAATTCATGAACGAATGTGTCAACACAGCAACCTCTAGCCAAGGAAGCTGCCAGGCAGTTCCCAGACCCTGAGATTGAGCCACAGAGGTGAACAAAATAACCATACATGGATAGGCAGGTGGCAGTACACCAATAAATATATATTTGTATAGAATTCCAGAGACATCTACTTAGGATTCAATGACATCAACTACATTTCTACCAACTCTTAGGTTTTTATTATGCTGCCATTGAAGGAATAGTATTGTTTTCATGCTTAATAAAACATTCATTAAGATCAATCAACGTCCTAGGATCATTGCATCACATTTTAGATTAGACCAATGCCCGCAGAAACTTATTTAATCATGAGTTTCCAAACATTCCATCGTTATTCCCATGCATAGGAACAAGTCTCTTGGGAAGTCTCCCCACTGATAGGTCTCAGAACCAGGATTCAATATCAGAGCCTTCGATGACATATGGGCCTGTGGCTTCCACGATAGCCTGCTAGCCTTGGCCAATGCATAGTGAAGTAAACTTCTTGCCTTGTCATTCAGACACAGGTTGATCACCCTGCAAAGGAATAAAATGTAAAAAATCCATCCCGCGGCTATTTTTAGTGAGGGTTCTTTTTTCTCCTGCAAGGCTTTGGGACTTAGGATCACAGGATCGGCTATGTGTCCATGGTAGCCCACCAGCCTAAAGTGATTGAAGCTGAGGCAGAGTTGCCATGAACTGAGTTCAAATCGCATGGTTGGAAAAATATATAATAAAATAAAAAATAATAAACCACCCTAGCTCAGGATTCACACAATTTTTTTTTGCCACAGCTGGGATTCCAACTCAGATCTGGGTAACACTATAGCACTGTGGGTGAAGGGGAAGATCACCATCCTTGAAGACTACAAGGTCAGGTCTGCTCCCAGGGCGTGAATTGAAGCCCCCACACTGGCAAAAATCATATGCTCACCTATTTCAAACATAGGATCTCTATTTAAATACATGTGTGGAATGCATCATGTGTTCAATGTAGTTATTCTTTTTATTGTGTGTCTTAGTCAGGGATACAGTTTTTATTTTAGTGATTATGATGAGAGATATAACTGTGCTGGCAGGGATGAGAACTAATTCCCATGTCTATAACATTGCTTAAGCCTACTGCATCCTAGCTGAGACCCAGAATTTTCACAGGGCAGGAAAACAAGTGGACATATTGGATTCTCACATCTACATTCCTCTTTTGGCAGTGTTGGTGTTGGAACTTAGAGCTTAGCAAACCCAACAGGAGAAAGGGTCAAGGGGAGGATACCATGCTGAGAGCTAATAAGGAACTAAGCTGTTCCCATGACCTGAGGTTGAACCCCGGGAGTGGGAGGGGGAGAGCACAATACTCATCCATTCATAAGCTGAAGGTAGTTTGCATATTTGTATACAGTAGGAGAGATGGCGACCTGTGATGGAATCCAATATACACATGACTACCGATTTTTGGATCTTTCCCGATGCCTCCATTTCATGACTGTGATGATTATGGTCAAGCTTCATCAACTCTTCATTGAAAATAATTGATACACAATGAATCTTGCCTATTATTTCCTACGTGCATCCTGCAGAAAGTACTCATTCAAAGATGAGATTGATCGAATTCCATGACCCTTCCAAGTGCTGGAAAAGAGTATCTCAAAATCTCCCACCATTCCCTCAATGGAGGGGGGCTGACCTGGATTCTACCTTGAGGTCTCCGATATCCCGACGCCCTTGGGCTTCCGCGAGAGCCAGCAGACCTTCAGCCACTCCAGGTCACCTTCACTCTGCAGGCCGCTGAGTTCGGACCCAGCATGGTCACCATGCAAAGGAAAATGAATATAAAAACGCCAGGTGGAACTTCCTGCAACTTTTTTTTTTCCCTTCGCTGCTATTTTTTTTTCCTGCAAGCCCTGGGGTCCTAGGATCCGATGATGGGTTGTAGGTCCAGAGCGTGCAGCCTAAGATGATCAGAACTGAAGCAGAGTTGCCACGACTTGAGTTCAACCTTTGACTCTGTTAAAAAAAATTATGAAGGAAGCACCCTAGTTCCGAATTCACCTCATTTTACTGCCAGAGCTGGGATTTGAACTCAGGTCTGGGTAACTCTGTTGCACTGTGGGAGAAGGGGAAGATCACCATCCTTGAAGACTACACTGGCCTGCTCCCAGTGTCTGAATTGAAGCCCAACACTGGCAAAAATCATATGCCCACCTGTTTTACACATAGGATCTCTATTTACATACATGTGTGGAATGCATTATGCTTTCAGTTTAGTTATTTGTTTTATTGTGTGCTTTGTCAGAGATGCATTTTGTATTTTATTGAGTATGATGACAGATATAAATGTGCTGACATGCATGACAACCTATTCCCATGTCTATAGAGTTGCCTATGCCTTGTCCATCCTAGATGAGACCCAGGACTTTCACAGGACAGGAAAGCAGGTGAACTGATGTACTGCTCACATCAGGATTCATGTTTTGACAGTGTTGTGATTTGAACTCAGAACCTTAGCAGGCCCAATTGGTGAAAGGGTCAAGGTGAGGACACTGGCCTATGAGCAACTGAGGAGCTAGACCATTTCCAGGACCTGACATTAGCACCAGAGAGGGCCAGGGTGGGCATCAATTCATAATTTAAACATAGGATCTCTATTGATATACATGTGTGGACAGCATCTTGCGTTCAGTGCACTTCTCCTTAATTTGTGTCTAATTCATGGAGGTATTGTGTATTTTACTGAGTATGGTGGCAGGTATAACTGTGCTGACATGGATGTCAACCTGTTCCCATGGCTATAGAGTGGCCTATATAGCATGTTCCATTCCTAGCTGAGAAGCAGGACTTTCACAGCACAGGAAAAGAGGAGGATCACTTGGCTTCTCACATAAGTATTCATCTATTGACAGTGCTGGGATTTGAACTCAAGGCCTAGCAAACCAAAGTGATGAATGGGTCATGGTGAGTACACCAGCCTATGAGCCAATAGAGCGTTAGTTCCATCCCGGACCTGAGATCGAGCCCTGCCTAGGCTGGCTTTGAACCGTGATCCTCAGATCTCAGCCTCCTGAGTAGATAGGATTACAGGCATGAGCCACTGGCACCTAGCACTAATATGATTTCTATGTACTCCTTTTTATGCCCTTGACACAAGTCTGTTTCATGTACTCATCACTAGTCACCTAGTCTTAAACAACTTTTTACAAAGTATGTTTTTTCCCCATAGTGTTTTCATATTGGTCCTCTCCATCAACAAATTACTGTTCCTTGTAAGTGTGCAGAGGGAAGAGCTCAGACACAATTCCTACTATCATTATTTACTCAGTATTGACTGTTGGCCTTACATTTCTTATCTGTAAATGGATGTAATCTATCAGAAATATTGAAGAATATATTTGTTGACTTCTAGGGCAAGAAAAAAGAAAAGTGAAGAGTCCTTACATTTTCCACCTTACCTTACAAATAAGGAAAGACTCAAATTCAGTTTGCTGATATAAACTCACAAATTGTTTCATGCAGAAATAAAAATAAATTTTAGCTCCTGGCTCTAAGAACTGTCTCCTTTTAAGGCAACTACAGATATGTACGTGTTATTAGGTAAATTATGTCATGTGTATACAGCTGTATTGAACATTCTCTCAATATATCATTAGAAAACATTGGTTATTGAATAGTATCTATATGAGAATGTTACTTGAACTAATCACACTAAGTTGAAAACTAATCTTAGTCCATCAAAATTTTCTTATTGCTTTATGTGCTGCCAAGTGTTCTTCATAAATTTATACATAGATTTTCTTCAGTGAACTAGATAGAAACTAAAACTGACTAAGGATTTCTGCCTAATGAGTGAAGCATGTTTGAGGCATGTGTTGTTACATTCTAGGGAAATATAACTAAACTACTGGCTATGTGGGTGGTGAAAGGCTTTCTCTTAAGTTCCCAAGGCTAGAACCAACCATATCATTTTAACAAGGCACTCAGCTTATTATATTTTAACTATGTGGGATAATAAATATGTGAAAATAAATGATTTTATTTATAAGAAAACAATATCACCAAGAAAAGTAAGTATACATTAGAGAGACTGCAAGAATAACATTAGGGATTTACTGTCTCACCGGAATATGTGATTGTTATTCCTTGATATTGAAACACTCTTCTTGTTATTCTTATTGTATGTAATCCAACACTGTTTATTATTATGTATAAAATGTGGGAAATCTAACTTCAAAGATGTCTAAAAATTTTTCCTTTTTCATCAAAACATTGCCATTATCAAGGTCACTCTGGTCATCATCATCTTCAACAAAATTATTATTAGCATCATAAGGGCTAATAATTGAAAGTCTGGTATGTGTCTATGATTTTTTATTATTTGTATTTTGATTAATAATTTTAATATTACCACTGTGCATGCATCCATGTTAAATTTTTGAATAAATAAAGAAACAAATAAAACTAAACCATAACGGGTAGCTTGACTATGTGATTATAACAAATTATTGAACAGATTTTTGAAGCATTGCACATTTCTAACCAGTATGAATTAACTTCCTCTCTCCTTGTCATTACACACAAATATTTAAGGGTTTGAACAGATTTTTTTCAAGTAATATACTGTAAGTATTACTACGACATAATGTGTATATCTAAAATTACCTTGAAAATAATATATTCTACTTTCTACTGAAATATTAGTCATTTTACTCTAGGAAACTTTTGGAAAAATAGACTATATCTTTGTAATGAAAAGGGTAAAAATAGTAGCATAACAGTTTTAGAGGGAGTGTATATATTCAGACATATATGTGTGTGTGTGTGTATAAATGTAATGTGTAGAAAGTCATACATTTTTAGAGGGAATTTGTTGTCATATATATATATATATATAAATTTATGTATAGAATTATGTGCATTATAGTGAAACAAACATCTTAAAACATAATTAAAATAAAAAAATTATCAAACCAAGTGTCGGTAACTCACGCCTATAATTCTAGCTCCTCTGGTGGCTGAGATCTAACAATTGTTTTCACATCTAGCCCAAACAGAAAAGTATATGTTAGATTCTTATTCTCCAATTAACCATTCAAAAACAGAAATTAGCCCTGTTCTTCAAGTTGTACAGTGCTGGCCTTGAGCACAAAAAAGCTTAGGGACAATGCCCAGGACTTGCAAACAACAACAACAACATGTCTCACATTAATTTCACAAAAGCATTTTTTAACTGCTGTGAACATTTCTTACAGACATGAATACATGCCCCTGGAAATTTTTAAGTAAAAGTATAGAATATTTATGTCTATGTTAAAGACATGACTATTTAGATTGTTTAAGATATTTAGGTAATGATTCAGAATTAAGGATAATGATAGGTAGGTAATAATTGGGACTGGTCTTTTTATTCTGTTTTATGATAGTGATAAAATGATATCTGTGCAAATTCTGGGTCTCAGCTAGGATAGAGAAGGTATAGGCAACAATATATTCATGGGAATAGGTTGTCATCCAGTTCACCATATTTATATCTGTCAACCTATACTCAAGAAAATACACAAGGGCTGGGAAGGTGGCTCAGTGGTAGAGCGTTTGCCTTGCGTGCTCAAGGCCCTGGGTTCGATTCCTCAGTACCACATGAGCAAAAAGAAAAAAGCCAGAAGTGGACGCTGTGGCTCAAGTGATAGAGCGCTAGCCTTGAGCTGAAGAGCTGAGGGACAGCGCCCAGGCCCAGAGTTCAGGACCCACGACCGGAACCAAAAAAAAAAAAAAATGAAAATACACAATACATCAATAACTAAGACACAAAATAAAGAGAATGACTACACCAAAGGCAAGATGTCGCCCACTCATGTTTGGAAATATAGATCCTTTGTTTAATTATGAATTTATGACTATATTGGTCCCCACCAGGACTCCATCTCAGGTCCCAGGAATGGCCTACCTCCTTAGTGGTTCATAGGCTGGTGTGCTCACCATGACCCATTCACCAATTGGGCCTGCTAGGCCTTGAGTTCAAATTCCAGCACTGCCAAAAGATTCATTCTAATGTGAAAAGCCTAGGGTTGCTCATGTTTTCCTGTTTTGTGTATGTCCTGAGTCTCATTGAGGATGGAAAATGCTATATAAGCAACTCAATAGCCATGGGAATAGGTTGTCATCCATGTAAGCACAGTTATATCTGTCACCATATTCAATAAAATGCACAATACATCCATGAATAAGATAAATAGAAAATTAATAAAAAGTGTAACTACACTGAATGCAAGATGCATACCATACCTGTCGGTAAATAGAGATCCTATGTTTAAAAAAGGTGGGCTTGCTATTTTGTCCAGTGCTGGGGCTTCAAATCAGGCCCTAAACCAGACCTGACATTCTAGTCTTCAAGGATGGTGAGCTGCCCCTTCCCCCTCAGTGCAACAGAGCTATCCAAACCTGAATTCAAATCCCAGCGCTCACAAAAGATTTGTCCTTATGTCAAAAGCCAGTTGTTGCACCCGTTTTCCTCTCCTGTGAAAGTCCTGAGTCTCAACCAACAAGAGGAATTCATAAGCAACCCTATAACCTTAGGAACAGGTTGTCATCCATGTCAGCAAAGTTATACCTGTCACAATATTTAGTAAAATACACAATACGTCCATGAAATAGAGACAAAATAAGGAGAAGAAGGTCACCGAACACAAGATGCTGTACAAACATGTACAACATATACATCGTTTGTTTAAATTATGGATTCATGACTATAGTGGACCACCCTGGCAATCAATGTCAGATCCTGGGAATGGCCTAGCTCGTTAGTTGCTCACAGGTTAGTGTGTTCACCTTGACTTATTGGCCAATTGGTACTACTAGGACCTGAGTTAAGATCCCAGCACTACCAACAAGTGGATCGTGGAGTAAGAAGCCAAGTGTGAAACTTATTTTCCTTTTCTCTGAATATCCTGGGTGATCCTGAGAATCCTGGCATGATGGAGAACATTTCTATAAATCTAGATGCTCTGTGATAGGATGTCATCAATGTAATAAATTTAAGGGGTTTCATCTTAGTACAATCAATGGTAAATAAATGAATAAAACAAAAAATACAAGAACAACCACACCAAACATGTATGGACTGAACATCTATAGGTAAGTATAAATCCTATCTTTACAATGTATATAAATAGTATGTTTCCAGGGCTGGGGCTTGAATTCAGGACTAGTGAACAGGCCTAACTTTCTTATCTTCAAATACGGTGATCTTCCCCTTCATCCACATTACTGCAGATTTACCCAGATCCTGAGTTCAAATCCAAAGACTGGAAGAATAAACAGCGTGAATTGCAAGCCAGGGGCCTAAATTTTTTTTATTTTACTTTTCTCAATATGGCTCTTGAACTCAGGTCCTGGCAACTCTGCCTCAGCTTTGATCACCTTAGGCTGGGTTGCAGCCACTGGATCTACAGTTCCTCCTGGGATGCTAGACCCCCAGGCCTTGCAGGGAAAGTAATGCACAGAAAAAATATGGCCATTTTATGTTTTCTTCCTTTGCATGGTGACCCTCATGGGTCTAAATGACACGGTTGCAAAGGTTACTTCACATTGCATTGCTGACGGCTGCCAGACTATCAGGGATGCCATAGGCCCACGTGGAAATATAGGCCCTGATTTCGAATCCCTGTCCTGACACCAAACAATGGCAGGAGATAAAGAAAATGGTTCTGATCCATAGGATTAACAATGGAAAGTTGTCAATGTCACGGTTGAATGAACTGATCATGAATTATGCTCCCATAAAACTAGACAGCATCATTTCAGGAGACTGATTCATTTTATTTAATATTTATGAAACATTAAAAGAATATTATTACTTAAAGGAATGCAATAAATTCAGCACACTGATTTCATTAATAGTTTAAGGATGAAAACAATTAATTACATTACATTAATTACATGGAGGCATAATTAATACCCAGGAATTGGAAGGAATGTAGTCTATATAACTGAATAATGTGTAGACATCTCTGACACTCTGTAAAGATATATATTTATTAGCGTACTGCCATCTGCATGTCAATCTTTTCTTATTTTGGTCACCCCTGGGGTTTGCTCTGAGGTCCTGGGAACAGCCTGTCAGCTCAATTTGCCCCAGGATGGCATGCTAACACTCACCCATTCATGAATTGGGCATTGTAGGCTTGTAGGTCTTGAGTTCAAATGCCAGCACTCCCAAAAATGAATCGTGGAGTAAGAAGATGATGGTGACACATGTTTTCCTTTTCTGTGAAATCCTGGGTGTTAGGTATGAAGTCGAATACATATGCAGACCTATATCCTGTGTAATCAATGTAATCAATGTTTTATGTTCCATAATAGTGATTAAAATAAATGGTCAATACATGAATAAAACAAAAAAAATAAAATAACTACACTGAATGCAATAGGGAGGCAACATATATATATATATATATATATATATATATATATATATAAATCATATATGTAAATGTACATGAATAGGATGTTTTCTAGTGTTGGAGATCTATTTTAGTCATAAGGAACAGACCTAAATTTCTTGACTTTAAGGAGGCCAGCTTCCCATTCCCACAGAGTGCAACAGAGTTACCAAGACATTCAGTTTCAGTCCTAGTCCTGGCAGAAAAATGGTACCTTTGCAGTATGTGAGGCCCAATTCTTAAGCATTTCATTATGCCTCCATTTTGTGAATGTGATTGTTTAACTGTTTAATAAAGAATTAACTAAAATTGATCAGTGTCCTATAATATAATTGTGTATAATTTTATACTAGAATCATTCAAGAACTGCCCATTCAATCATGACATACATCACATTCCATTGGTATTCATATGGATAGGAAAGAGTTCCTTAGGATCTCCAGCCATTTGGATGTGGTAGGACCAGGATTCCAACTGTGAGCTCCAGCTCCCACCACTTCAACCTGGGGATAAGGTACTCACCGGTCTGTCCAAGAATATCAGCAAAACCAATGATTAGACAGGCACCAGTGGCTCTCAGCAGTCCTCCTTGATACTTACAAGGCTGTGATGGGAGGAACATGGTCAAAGTCATCCTACTCAGGAAAGTGTTTGAGACCTCTCTCCAACTTCAGTGCCAACAAAGCCAAGGGCTCCAGTGTGGAGGGTGAGCCTTGAGCAAAAGCAGTGCAGACTGTGCCCAGATCCTAAGTTCAAGGTCCGGGTCTGGCAACAAAGAGACATACAGAAGCATCTGTGCAGCCATCCAGCTAAAGCAGGTCACCCTCTCATCTCCAACTTAATTGGACATTGTTCCCTGGGGAAAGGGTTGTGGGAGCTGCTATCTTCTTGACTCCGCCCATGCTGCTTGCATCACAGAATTCGGGCCACATCCCCATTCTTTCATGGTTATTTCTGACCAATGGGATACAAGAATGGTGACCACGCCCACATTCCATGCTGCCTAGTAGCACCCAGTATTCCCTCTGTTAGTTTACAACCCTATCAGCAGTTGAGGAAGGTAGACGTGGCTGAGTGGTGAGGAAGAGACTCAAGCAACATTGGAGTATAGTAGGAAATTGAGATACCTGCCCGCATCCTGGATCCCTCCCCACGTTCCCAAGTTGCCGGATGTCAAACCTCAGGCAATGGTGCACTGCCAGCCCGCCTAAAGCCCTGACCTGGTCCCTGGCCGTGGTTCTCTGCTCTTGGCCCATGTGTTTGCAATGCCGCTGCCATTGCTGCTTGCCCCATCTGGAGCAGCCTCCAGCAGCTTTTCCCAGAAGCACAGGTGAGTGGCTGCCCCAAAATCACTACTACCTGGGATCAGACACCCATCTGGGGGCACCATGACCCCCTGCTTTTTCCTCAGCCTGGCTCTGAGGAGCCACCTTTCTGTCTTGCGCATTTCTGAAACAGAGACTCAATATATGCTCTGGTTGGACTGGATCGAGGTCCTCCTGTCTGGGACAGGTATGCTCCACCAGGCCTGGTCCTCTGTAGTTGGGATGGTAAAATTGTAGCGCCATGCTCAGTCATAGATTTAGATGGATTATCCCAAACTTTTAGTCCACAGCAGCCAATTCTTGACCACAGGTGAAGCTCTGGGTAGGGCCACAACCATCAAACCTCATTCTCCTCACAGGACAGTTTTGAGGAAACAAGGGATTTATACAGAGGGAATCTCTGGAGCATGGCTTGGCATGGAGGGAGTGGAATTCAGAAAAGGTTCTCTGCAATTCTGAGAGCAAATGACAGGAAGATACCCGGAAAGGGCTCAGGTGGGGCCAGTTATTAATCATGCAACAGCTGGGGATTTTGAAACAAAACATGGCTCTCTTTCATCATTACCCTATCCCCATGAGGAAGGGGATGCTTCACTGTGTTGAGTTTGCAGCTGGGAAGCCGAGGCACAGAGAAGCCAGGCTAACTACTTATGACTTCAACTTCACAGGAAGCTCGGCCTGACTTCACGACCATGCTCCCTAGGACAATGGGTGCTATTCAATCCACTTTTTGTGGTACGTAGTCCACTTCTTGTCAGTTGTGGGGCTTGAAGCCCAGGCATGGGCGCTGTTCCTGAGCTCCTCAGAAAAAGGCTAGTGCTCTACCACTTGAGCCCATAGCACCACTTCTGGTTTTCTGATGGTTCTTTGGAAATAAGAGTCTCATAGACGTTCCTGCCGGGGCTGGCTATGAACCATGATCCTCATATCTCAGGCTCCTGTGTAGTTACAATTAGAGTTTTGAGCCACCGGCACCTGGCTTAATTGTAATTCTGACTTTTCTCTCTCTCTTTCACAAGAACAGGTTGAATGGGTGCTGGAGAAGGGGGCCTAGCATCCCCATGTGGCTGGAATCCAAGGTGACCCTCTCATTCTGGAGGTGGGCTGTGGGTCAGGAGCTATTTTGCGAAGACTTTTGAAACAGCTCCCTGAGGTAAGCCCCACTGTGCCCTGGCTAAACTGTGAAATTCATTGTCCATCCAGCCTACTGGGCTTATTGCATTGCTTTCTACATCATTTTCCAGCACCTGGCTAACCTTATGATACATAGTTATGGAATGAAAATGTAATACCTTCTTAAGAAAGTCATTTAGGGCTCTGGGAATGTGGCTTCATGGTATTGTGATTGCCTAGCATGCATGAAAACCTGGGTTCAATTCCTCAGTAAAACAGATAAAAGTAAAACACTAGAAGGAATGCTGTGCCTCAAGTGGTAGAGTGCTAGCCTTGAGGGAAAAAAAGCTCAGGAATAATTCCCTACCACTGAGTTTAAGCCCCTGTACTGGCAAAAAAATTAGTAAATTGAAAATAAATAACCCATACTTGAAATATATAATTGCTACTTCCATACTGACACCTAATAATAGCCCCTAATTCATGTATTTTACTTATGTTAGGATAATGTGTTGAAAAAAGTTTTGTTCATTAAGTCACAGCAATTGATGACAGGAATGTGCTTAGATATCAGCTGAAGATTAATTCTGGAAATTCAAGGATTCCAGGATATTGTGTCATCACTGCTAATCACAAAGTGAAAAGTTGTCTAAGTGTGATTTTGAAATCTTTTTGATCAGTTTTGGCATCAAAAAGGCATAGGCTAATTAATAGTTGTGACAGAAAATAAGGAGCAACTCCAGATGGAAGGAAAAATGATAGTAAATCAGGTATACCAGAAACTGGTCTAGAGAACCATTTTTGGTAACTGAAGAACTAGTTGTCAACTAGGCTTTTCCTCATTGCCTTTAGCATTCTAAATCTCTTAGGCTACTTCTTAATCTCTGAGTAATAAATGTATATACTTTTTACTTGTGTGCATTTTTTCTCTTTTAGTATTTTTTATTTTTTTAATTTTAATTTTGATTTTTTGAACATACTGTACAGAGGAGTTACAATTGCATGGGCAAGATAATGAGTACATTTCTTATCAAGCATTGCAGCCTCCTCTTTGTTTACCCTTCACATTCCTTCCCATCCTCCCCACTCCCCAACACCAAATCACCCCCACCCACACCAAAGCTGTAAATTTCGTTTTTGACATGACAACTTGTATGACTGATAGTTGCATCGGGTCCACCTGTATTCTTAAACGACTTTTTTTCCTCCATCTCCTCCACAAATTATACCAACATCAAATATATTAAAAGCAGGGGATATAATGTGGGGGAGGGAAATACAAAGCAACAACGAAATAATCTTATAAATCAGAAACAAATGCATGAAAGAAAAAAAATTTAAATACATATTTAAGGGTTCATTTTCCTAACATCACATTATCTGAACTTTTCTGCTTGACTAATACATATACTAGATATTGCAAATAAGGGAAACCATGGGACCTATGTTTCTTTTGGCCTGGCTTACTTCACTTAATATAATTTTTTCCAAATCTTTCCATTTCCTAACAAATTGGGAAATGTCATTCTTTCTGATGGAGGCATAGAATTCCATTGTGTATATATACCACATTTTCTTGATCCATTCATCAATTGAGGGGCATCTGGGTGGCTTCCATATCTTTGCTATGGTAAATAATGCTGCAATAAACATAGTTGTACTGGCAGCTTGGTCTTGTTTGTAAACATTTGGGTAAATGCCCAAAAGTGAGATTGCTGGGTCATAGGGGAGTTCTATGTGAAGTCTTTTGAGGAACCTCCATGCTGCTTTCAAAAGTGGTTGAACAAGTTTATACTCCAACCAACAATGAAGTAAAGTTCCCTTCTGTCCACATGCCCTCCAGCATCTGTTGTTGTTAGAGTTCTTGATTTTAGCCATTCTAACTGGGGTGAGGTGGTATCTCAATGTTGTTTTGATTTGCATTTTTTTATGGCTAGGGAGGTTGAGCATTTCATCATGTGTCTATTGGACATCCTTTCTTCTTCAGAGAAGTTTCTCTTTAAGTCTTTAGCCCACTTATTTATTGGGCAGTTGTTTTTTTGAGGATTTGTTGTTGGGGATTTAATCTTTTGAGTTCCAAGTATATTTTAGATATGAGACCCTTGTCCGTTGTATGGCTAGTGAAGATCTTCCCCCAATCTGTGGGCTTTCTATTGATCTTGCTAGCTATGTCCTTTGCCATGCAGAAGCTGTGCAAATTCATGCAATCCCATTTGTCCAACCTTTCTTTGATTTGTTGTGTTTCCCGGTCTCTATTAAGAAAATTTCAGCCCAAGCCAAGGAGGCCTAGGGTTTCTCCTATTCCATCCTGTAATGTTTTTAGAGTGTTTGCTTTGATTCCGAGGTCTTCGATCCATTTTGAGCTCATTCTGGTGCAGGGTGATATATAAGGATCTAGTTTTAGATGTCTACAAGTAGTTAACCGATTTTGCCAGCACTATTTACTGAAGAGGCTATCTTTCTTCCATTCTATTATTTTAGCTCCCTTATCCTATAGTAATTGGCTATAGGACTGTAGGTTTATTGCTGGGTTTTCAATTCTATTTCATTGGTCCTGAGGCCTCTTCTTATAGCAGTAGCAAGCTGTTTTGATTACTATGGCTTTATAGAAGAGTTTGAAATTTGGTATTGATATTCCACCAGCAGTGTTCTTTCCGTTGAGGAGCGTTTTTGCTATTCAGGGACTTTTATTGTTCCATACGAATTTTTGGAGTGCCTCTTCTATTTCCTTGAAGAATGATGTTGGAATTTTGACAGGTATCGCATTGAATTTGTAGATAGCCTTGGGAAGTATTGCCATTTTCATGATGTTAATCTTTCCAATCCAGGAGCATGGGAGGTTTTCCCCTTTTCTAAGTTATGTTTTGATTTCTTTTTTCAAGATTTTAAAGTTTTCATCATAGAGGTCCTTCACTTCTTTAGTTAAGTTAATTCCTAGGTATATTATTTTTTGAGGGGCTATTACAAATGCAGTTACTTTCCTAAATTCAGCCACACTTTTCTCATTATTGGCATACAGAAAAGCCTTTGATTTGGGGGGATTAATTTTATACCCTGCTACTTTGCCAAAGTTTGAATCAGCTTGACTAATTTTGGAGTTGAGTCTATGGGATTCTTTAAATACAAGATCATGTCATCTGCAAAGAGGGAGAATTTTATTTATACTTTCCCTATTTGGATCCAATTTATGTTTGCATTTTGTCTTATTGCTGTAGCTAAGCATTCTAATATTAGATTGAAGAGAAGTGGAGAGAGGGGACATCCTTTTCTTATTACTGAGTTAAGAGGAAATGGCTTTAGTTTTTCACCATTAAGTATAATGTTGGCTGTAGATTTGTCATGTACAGCCTTTATTGTATTGAGGAATGTTCCATGGATTCCTATTTTTTCCAAAACCTTCGTCATAAAGGGGTTTTGGATCTTGTCGAATGCTTTTTCTGCATCTATTGAGATAACCATGTGGTTCTTATTCTTGCTCCTGTTGATGTGATGAATAATATTAATTGATTTGCGCTTACTGAACCAGCTTTGCATCCCTGAAATGAATCCTGTTTGATCGTGGTGTATGATTTTTTGGATAAATTGTTGAAGTCGATTGGCCAAATTTTTGTTGAGAAATTTTGCATCAATGTTCATCAAAGAAATGGGTCTATAGGTCTCTTTCTTTGATGAGTCCCTGCCTGGATTTGAAATGAGGGTTATGATGGCATCATAGAATGTGTTCGGTAGTGAATTTTCTCTTTCAATTTCATTGGAGAGTGGGAGGAGTATTGGTGTGAGCTCTGCTTTGAAGGCCTTGTAAAATTCCACTGTAAAACCATTTGGTCCTGGACTTTTCTTAGCTGGGTTGTCTCTTATTGCTCTTTGTATTTCTATGCTTGATATGGGCTGGTTAATCTGGTTTAACTCATCTTGGTTTAGTTTTGGCATGTCAATATTTGCTATGAAAAGATTAATTTCAGTCAATTTTTCATACTTATTAGCATAAAGTTTTGAGAAGTATTCCCTTATAATGTTCTGAATCTTGGTTGTTTCCGTGGTGATGTTTCCATTCTCATCTCTGAGTTTATTTATTTGGGTGTGTTCTCTTCCTTTTCTGATAAGATTTGCTAAGGGTTTGTCAATTTTGTTAATTTCTTCGTAGAACGAACTCTTTGTTTTGTTGATTCTTTCTATAGCTTTTTTGGATTCTAATTCATTTAATTCTGATTTAATTTTAATTATTTATTTCAGTCTACTGGATTGGGGTTTATCTTGCTACTCTTTTTCAAGGATGTTGTGATGTCTCATTTGATTGTTGGTTTCAGATCTCTCCAATTTGTTGATGTAGGAGCTCAGAGCTATAAACTTGCTTCTGAGTACTGCCTTTGCTGTGTCTCAGAGGATCTGGTAATTTGTTTGCTCATTTTTGTTGAATAGCATGAAAATTTGATTTTCCTTTCTAATCTCTTCCATGACCCACTCCTGATTCAGCAGTGTGTTGTTCAGCCTTCATGTTTTACCGGACTTTCTTTGGTGGCTTTCGGTCTTCAGTTCTAACTTTATTACCTTGTGGTCAGAGAGAATGCCAGGTATAACTTCAATGTTTCTGAATTATTAGGGTTAGGGAGTGATGTGGGTAAAAAATAGGAATAGAGTGATGTAGGAAGATACAGGGAGAGTTAACCTAACTAAGTCCTAGTCTCAAAGCAGGAAATAGGTTGGATAGGATGAAAGTAGAGAAAGAAAAAACAAGAAGAAAGAGAAAGGGGAAAAAAGAGACTAGAAAAATAGAAAAATAAAAATTAATAATATGCAGATTGAGAACAAACTATTCAAAGAACCTGAATATATTTAGAGAAGACGAGGGATATAAAGGAGATGTGAAAAACTTAAAAATACAAATACTTAAAATGTTATATAGGTATGAAGAGGTAGTACTGCTATTAAGGAATTTAAATCTCAGAAGTTTTGAATTGAGTAATAAATTTGTGGATTAAATGTGTACACAATTGTGGATAGGGTCTAATAGTCAACTACGGGTTTATCTGAGGATGTGCAGAACAACAATTAAGTCCCATAAAGAAGAACAAAAGATCGGTAAAGGTGAGAAGGATAAGGAAGAAAGAAAAAAAAGATCAGAAGTTCAGTCGAACTAAGCAAAAAACAAAAAGAAAAAAAATTTTTTAAAGAACAAAAAAAGAAGGCTATAAAGAAATAATCTTATAAATGAGTTATAAACAAATACATGAAAGAAAAAATCATTTAAATACATATCTAAGGGTTCATTTTCCTAATATCACATTATCTGTCCTTTCCTGCTTGACTCATACACATACTAGATATTGCAAATAAGGGAAACCATGGGACCTATGTTTCTTTGGGCTTGGCTTACTTCACTTAATATAATTTTTCCAAGCCTTTCCATTTCCTAACAAATGGGGAAATGTCATTCTTTGTATCCCTCCCCCACAGTACAACCCCTGCTTTCACTATATTTGATGTTGGTATAATTTGTGGAGGAGATGGCAAAAAATAAGTTATTTAAGGATACAGGTGGACCCGATGCAACTATGAGAAGTACAAGTTTTCATGTCAAAAACGAACTTTACAACTTTAGTGTGTGTGGGGTGTTAGGGTGGGGTGGTGGGGGAGGCTGGGAAGGGATGTGAAGGGTAAACAAAGGAGGAGGCTACAATACTTGATAAGAAATGTACTCATTATCTTGCCCATGTAATTGTAACCCCTCCGTACAGTATGTTCACAAAAAATAAAAATTAAAAATAAAAAAAATTAAAAAATAAAAAGAAGAAAAAAAAGAAAGAAAAACGCACACACGCATGCATACCTACCATAAAGATTAGAAGGGGGAAAAAGTTACTAGAAAATAATTTTTTCAAAAAAGGTAAAAATTAAAGAATAAAAAAGTTCTAGAAAAGAAAAATATTTTTTTTTTCGTAAAAGGCATAAAAAATAGAAGAGGAAAAAAAAAGTTCTTTGATTTTTTTAGGAGGGATGGGAAAAATCCTGTATCTCCCTTGTGTCTGTAATCAGCCTCTGGTTGGAATCTCTGGTCTGCTTGTGGTCCTGTGGCTTGGTTGGTTTCTCAAGTCAGTTTGTTTGGACAGGCAAAAAAATGCTCTGCTTTACCCAGAATTTTTCGATTCTCCTCCTAAGTTACTTCAATGGGAGGGGGTGTGCTTTGAGTATCACAAAAGAGGGAGATGGCTTTTTCCTCAAGTTTGGAGATGCTGTGATGAGGCTAGGTTCTGGGTAGAGTTTAGGCCTTTCAACAAACAGTAGCTTTTCCTGGGGGCTAGTTTGTGAGAAACTCACAGAGTCCATCCTGGAGCCACTCTCAGGGTTTCTGTTTACTGATGCTGAAGCTGCTAAAGGGAGGGGCAGCCTCAGGCTCTGATTACCCAGTGAAGAAAGCCACTCCTAGGGCTGGCGCCTGAACTGGGTGACTTTTCCCTGGGTGGAGCTGAGTCTGGCAGGTCATGCAGTTAAATTCTTGTGACCTGCTAAATGACCCTAGTTTTATACCAAGGCCTGAGTTGGAGCTAGCAGCTCTGCCAAGCTTTGTCGGTATCCAAGATGGAGATCTCTGGTACTTGGGGGGAGGAGTGGCCTTCCCTCCTCTGCTCCCTGAGAAGGAGTGAGGACGTCAGGCTTCTACTCATGCCAAGTCTTGGTTCCTGGGTTGTCTTTGGACTGCGAACTGCAGAATGAAGGTGTCTGTTCCTTGTCGGTTCTTGCTGATGATGAGTAGAATTCGCTCACCCGACACGTCTGGCTCTTTCATCCCCAGACTCTCTGTTTCAGGTATGGGGGTACCCTGTCATTGCCTCCACCGTTGCCGCTGCAGCAACAGCTGCTGGCAAGAGCTCAGATCTGTCTCATTGCCTGGATTTTCCCTCTCTGGCCTAACTCTCTGGCCTGTGATGGCACACTTGGTGTGATTCTCTGGCTTAGAACTGTTCACTGGAACTCTAAAACTGCTGTCTATGTGAGAGCTTGTTTTGCTTCCAGCTTTTCCTCCGCCATCTTCCCAGAACTCCCAAAATGTATCTCCTTCTATGCTGTTCTTTCATACCTTATCTCCTTTGTTTTCTAAAAATCTCAGTCTTCCTATATTTCTCTATGAACATTTCCTGATACTAAATACACCTATACAGATGTCACAGGATGCTAATGTAAGGGTCTCATAGCTCATGAGTCATTAATGTAACAAAATGGAAAAGGAGGTCATATTTACTGCTACCTCAATTTTTCTGAAAAGCTGCGATGTCATCATTTGGTTAAATTTTCTATTCTTTGTCTACACAGTGTCATTCAGTGCACCTAAATGCAAATATGAAATGGGTGCTGGTGGTTTACACCTGTAATTCTAGCTACTCAGGAGGTTGAGACCAGAGGATTGTGGTTCAAAGCCAGCCTTGTCATGAAAGTCCATGAGATCCTAATCTTCAATTAACCACCAGAAACCCGGAAGTGGTGCTGTAGCTAAAGTGGGAGAGCACTCAACTTGAGCTGAAGAACTGAGGGACAGTGCCCAGGATCAGAATTCAAACCCCACAACCAACAAAAAAGATGAAATATGACTTTAAGTTTCCCCAGAAAGAATGACAAGATCAATAATCTTCCCAAACAAAAAAATTAATTCCAAAATGCTTCAGTGCACCTACTTTTGGTGAGTTATGTTATGGAATCTGTGCTGGACATATTCTCTACAAACAAATCGTTTAGGGATACAGGTGGACCCACTAGAACAATCAGATGTACAAGTCGTTATATCAAAAAATGAACTTTACAACTTTGTTGGGGGGGAGGATGGTATGGGAGAGAGGAGGAGTATGGGAAGGGATGGGAAGGGGAAACAACAAAGAGGCAACAATGCTTGATAAGAAATGTACACATTATCTTGCCCGTGTAATTGTAAGTCCTCTGTAAGGTATTCTCACAATAAAAAAAAGAAAAAAAAGTCAAATATTAGCTTTACAATAAACATTTCTTCTTTGAAGATTGACGTCTATACAGTTGATGTCACTTGGCTTTCTTACTATCTTAGTTCGAATCCAACCCTGTCAGGAGAGTCTGTCAAACTCTTCTCTGTAAGTACACAGCAAAAAAGCCACAAGTGGAGTTTTGGTTCAAGCAGTAGATTACTAGCTTTGGGGGCAGGTTAGCAGTTAAGAAAACTCTCCAGGGACAGGATCCAGCCTATGAGTTCAAGCCCCATAACCAACACAAAGTAAAAAAACAAGCAAACAAAGAAAACACCAGATATTTCCTTAAAAAGGAGTACTGTCTGAGAAGAGGCTCCTTTTGCTGATCATACTCACTGGATGCTTTTTTAGAATCCTTATTTCTCTGTAGAATTCCGGACCAAACTAAAGTAATTGATAACTGAGTCCTGAAACAAGAGCATCATCTCAGGGGTGAAAATACCAGCGATAAGAGACTTTAAAACCTCCATGTCTTTGTTTCTTAGCAGTAGAACGATTTTGAGAGGGTCCAGTCGTGGGCCTGAACTCTGGGCCTGAGCACTGTCCCTCAGCTCTTCAACTCATGGTCAGCGCTCTACAACATGAGCCACAGCACCACTTCAGGCTTAATTTTTGCTTATATAGTGCTGTCGAATCGAACCTGGGCCTCATGCATGCAAGGCAAGCGCTCTAACACTGAGGCAACTTCCCAGTGCCTGCAGTAGAACATGTTTAAAACAATGTTATTTTTTTTTTGTTCTATGCTGGCCTTAAAATGGCACATTATTTCTTTTTGTAATATTCTCAATTAGAAGTTTACAGAAAAGTTATATATGAGTAAAAACACACACGAAAAAGTCGGAGACAGAGTTTCCTTCAAGCCTTGGGATTTTCTTATACAGTAAAAAGGAAAGCACAAGTTAACTTGAACTTTGTCAATCCTCTATGTTCCATTCCTCTCCTGGGATCAGTTTCTACATCCAGTAGCAGTTACTTCCAGGAACAATCTGCAGTGCTGCCTGAGGTATGATGAATGTTTTCTTGCTTCACCGAAATAACACAAGGACACCCTGATCTGAGGTTACACGTGTTTCAGAGACAACTTAGTAAAGAGAAAATATAAATTTTTATTGCTTTTAAATACATTTTCCATGAGTATATTGAGTTCAAACTTCATAATTGCTCTGCAAATTAAGATGAATTTTAAATGGGAAGAAGGTCCTCAGATCATTTTTTTGTGAGTGTATGTGCTGTGCATTATTTCCCAACTGTTCATGAGTTAACAATAAGGAAACAGTAGCAATCATAGGAGAAAGAGAAGTTTTGTGTTTAAGTATAAGGTTTCAATACACTATAGAAGATTCTACAAATAAGACCACGTTGAAACAATAAAGCCAAGTCCAGTATGTAGATTTGAGAATGATATAGAGAAAGCATTACTCCTACATGGAACAGGAAGTATGAGGCCACTCCCTTTCTAAATCACGCTTGCTAATCACGCAACTTTGTACACAGTAGAATGGAAGCATAATTCTGTTTCCAATGCAAATCAGATATAAGAGCATGTACCTAATTGGAAAGAAGTCCATCCTGAGAGAGAAGGGATTATACTAGCCATGAATTGGTGGATAAGATCACATTTATTTTCTTTCCTTTACTTGTGAATTTTTTGTTGGTGGTGGTCTTGGCAATTGAACACGGCCTGGGACCTGTCGCTCTGCTATTCAGCTCAAGGATAATGCTCTATACTTGAGCCACACTGCCACTTTCAGTTTTCTTGTAGTTAATTGGAAAAAGAGTCTCCGGGACTTTCCTGCCCGGCCTGGCTTTGAACCCTATCCGAAGATCTCACCACCACCCAGCTTAGGATCACACTTCTAACAGTGTACACACAGCATATATAATGTGCATGTTCATGTATCTTTATATGAATTCTTAAGTTAAAAATCTAGGCTACAGCTTACCCTTTACACTCACAAAAATGTTTGTAATTTAAAAGTTGATACTACTGGAGAAATAAAACCTAAGCATGTAAAGATGTCTGGGAAGTTCAGTTTGCATCCAGCCTGGGCAGAACAGTCTTTGAGAAACTATAATTAACCAACCAAAAGCTGGATTGGAAGCATGGCTCAAGTATTGGAATACCAGTCATGAACAAGATTGCTGAATAAGATCTTTACCCCTTTGCATACATACATACAATCATACACATATATACAGAGACACTTATAAGTTCACACACAAATACACATATGAAGCAACTCTCAGAATATGTGGAAAAGTTAGAAAAAAATAGAAAATATGTCCCGAGTAAGACTAGAATCAAGTGATAATTTTTAATGTTAAAAAGTCCTCAAGTGAACCTTCTTCAAAAAAGTTTAAGAATATACATAGATAGTGACCAGAGATAGTAAGAGAGTCAAGTAATCATTATTAATGGGATCGGGTACATGGAGGAATGAATCAGAGACTCCTGCAGGTGCATCTGAAAATCTTCATATCCTGTGTCAAATGTTAGAACATCTTTGAAAAGAGTACATGAACACTCTGAACAGTATAGTGGATAATATTACTGGAGAAATTCAGAATTGCTAGTCTGTATGTAGATTAAATAAACCAAGAAACTATGGAGGGGCAAAGTGATACAAGGCTAGAATTCTAGCACTCAGACTAAGACAGGAGATTAGATAGTGGAATTACACAGTGATACCTTCCCTGGACCAGGTAGTATAATTTTGTCTTAATAAAACAAACCAAACAAGAAAGGAATACAAAGTTGTAAGTTTGGGCTAATTTTGTCATTATGTTTTCAGAAGTCAAGTTTCCTATTGAAATGCAACTCATATATAATCCTCAGTTGTGTTTTAAATGTTCTCTTCAATACAGAACATTCTTAGATGCAAAATGGCTCATGATTCCCATCCAAAATTTGAAAAAGTAAGTAATCATCATTATGATAGGTTCCAAGGAAAGGATGAAGGATTACAAAACCTGAAGCCTATGGTAAATAATGCTGCAATAAACATAGTTGTGCTGGTAGCTTTAGTGTGGTCTTGTTTGTAAACATTTGGGTAAATGCCCAAAAGTGGGATTGCTGGATCATAGGGGAGATCTATGTGAAGTCTTTTGAGGAACCTCCATACTGCTTTCCAAAGTGGTTGAACAAGTTTACATTCCCACCAACAATGAAGTAAGGTTCCTTTCTGTCCACATCCCCTCCAGCATCTACCAGCACAACTATGTTTATTGCAGCATTATTTACCATAGCTAAGATATGGAACCAACCCAGATGCCCCTCAGTAGATGAATGGATCAAGAAAATGTGGTGTATATACACAATGGAATTCTATGCCTCCATCAGAAAGAATGACATTTCCCATTTGTTAGGAAATGGAAAGGTTTGGAAAAAATTATATTAAGTGAAGTAAGCCAGGCCCAAAGAAACATAGGTCCCATGGTTTCCCTTATTTGTAATATCTAGTATAGGTATGAGTCAAGCGGAAAAGGTCAGATAATGTGATGTTAGGAAAATGAACCCTTAAATATGTATTTTAATGTTTTCGTTTCTTTCTTTCATGTGTTTCTAACTGATTTATAAGATTATTTCTTTGTTGCTTTGTATGTCCCTCCCCCACAGTGTAACCCCCGCTTTCACTATATTTGATGTCAGTATAACATGTGGAGGAGAAGGGGACAAACAAGTCGTTTAAGGATTCAGGTGGACCTGTTGCAACAAGGAGAATTACAAAATGTCATGTCAAAACCAGCTTTACAATGTCGGTGTGGGGGGGAAGGGGGTATGATTAGGTGAGGGGGAGGGGGAAGGCTGGGAAGGGACGTGAAGGGTAAACAAAGGAGGAGGCTGCAATGCTTGGTAAGAAATGTATGCATTATCCTGCTCATGTAATTGTAACCCCTCTGTACAGTATGTTCTCAAAAAAAAAAAAAAACCAAAAAAACCTGAAGCCTGGAAAAATAGCAAAGTTAATCTAATGTAGCCCTATGTAGATCTTGGTAAATTAGAGTTTAGATTTAAAATAAATGTTTTGGTTTTCTTTGTGCTTTCATATTCTATAGGATACTACAAAATTCTTTTTAAGTAGAGGGTTTAATTGACAACTTTACAAATGTTTCTTGCATGCTATTTGCCTAGAATATTCTTTCATGAGAGTTATAATTAGAACTCAGTAGATAATACCAACACTTCATGTATAAAATGATAATGTGAATAATGTAGAAAGAGTTGGCAACAAATGGATGATATCAATTCATAAATTTAGAAAAAGGGAGATTTTTTGAGGCTTTGGTATAACATGGTATGAAGAGAATAATTGTGTGACATCTTCTTTCTTCTACCTGTATGTAACACAGGAAGCAATTTCCTTAATTACATGTCTCTGCATACAGTGAGAAAAATGCTAGGTTTGGGATTTGTTTTATTTTCGTTTTTGTTTTATTGGTTTGTCCTAGGGCTTGACCTCGGGGACTGGACACTGTCTCTGAGCCTGTTTATGCTCAAGGTCCGTGCCCTACCACTTCAACATCATCTCACCTCTGTCAGGATTTTGCTAAGGAGTTTATTGGAGATAAGAATCTAGAGAACCTTCCTGCCTAGGTGGGCTTTTGTCAATGTCTAGTGTGTTGGGGTCCCTGGGTAAGGGTAACGAAATCACCAGGACACTGAGGATGCAGAGTGCAAGCAGCAATTGCCACTGCATGCTGTGCTTTATTGTTAGTGGTATTTAACGACAAGCAAGCATGATCTTCACCAAGATTTGGTCAGAAGACATTGGCACAAAAATTTCAACAGATACATTTTTACTTGACCTATGAGACAATATCTTGGTATATTATTATCTAAACTATTTTAGTGCAAGCTCGAACCAATCAGAAAAATGCTTGACTAGCTTTTCATCTATGATTAAGCAAGAAGAAGAGCTACTTCCTCAGCTCCCAGGAGTCTGTGACATGTGTTTTGAGATAGGGAGAGAGAACATTTGCCCTCTCTAGACCGGCATGCCAAGAGCTTTCCTAATACTCAAACACAGTCTTCAGATAATCCTGAGGCCGGAGCCTGCATCATTCTTACCCTTCAACATAGACCCTGAGTCTTCACAATTTCCTTCTTTTTTCTTTTGTTCTAAAAGTAAAGCTTTCCACAGAGTTATCATAGATGCTTGCATTGGTTTCATAAAAATCAAATATAACAGTACAATTGCAAACAAAACAATAACAATGATAATTTCCGTACCACTAGCAGTATATGAAATGCTTTGTAGTATTTCTTTCGGATTCAACCCTTCCAATTGTTTAATAAATGCATCAGCAATATTAGAAGCATCATCATTTGTAAATTGTTTACCAAAAATCTCATGTGCATTAAATTGTAACTGAGCAATCAATTGAGCAGCAGTAGAATTTCCAGATAAATACTGCTGTATTACATTCTAATCATGTATAGATTTATTATATTTTACATTAGTAATGCAAAAGGTAGTAAAATTCCAATTACATTTTAACAATAACTGTTTTTCCACAACCAATAACTTTTTCCTAACCATCCCACTTTCTGTTTAAGAATATTAATCTGTGTTTGTAATAGAGCATCAATTTCTACCTGTGAGACCCACAATTCATGTGTATCCTGGTGCCATTCTTCAACAAAGTGCTAATTTGTAAGAAAGTGTGTAGGGCAATTCCAGACACCGCAGCAACAATGGTAGTAGCAAATAAGCTTAAGATCACAGTTACAATGGCTCCAATCATACGCTTTGTACGTTTTCGTAGTTTGGTAAAAAATTCAATAACAACATTATCCAAAGGATTTTGGGACCATTCTCTTCCTAATTTAACAGGTAGCCAAATATGAATTCTTTGTTGTAATTTCATAGTACTATACTGTCATTAAAATTAAGAGAGAAATTAATGCAATAATACAGGCGAAAATTAAAACAAGAAATAGTAGGAGAAAATGCAAAATTTCCCACTAAAAATGCATAAGGCAGAGGTACACAAGCAGTTGCATCATAAGATTTGTACAAAGTAAAATTATAAGTGGATGCAGAGTTTGCCGTCCCTGAAAACGATCCATTTGATAGCATCACAGGTTTCAGTGCCACTGCGGTCTTCCAAAGATGAGTCTGAACAGCAGTGGGTGCAGCCATGAAAGCCCATAGTGCATCTGCAATGCCTCCATCTCCCCATGCCACCAATCCAGCTCCAGTAAGCGATCCATTTATGGCTTCCTGCATCCTAGTAACATTTGATAAATCACATCTGTTAATATTCCATTCTGAACATGTGTTAATAAACTGTTATTGAACATTTTTCCAAATGTTCCTCTACACTCTTGCCACACAAAAGATTGATATTTTAAATCAATATAAGTAAAATCAGGGCACATAGGTAAGGATAACTTGCCATCAGTGACACTTTCCCAGCTACTATTAATGGCCAAGTAGTTAGTCGCTGCAGCTGTGTTTTAGAATTGGAAGTGCGTTTCCCAGGTAAAACCCAATGTTGCCAATTCATTACTAAACATGGATGAGGCCACATACAAACAAGCAAGGAATGAGTATAGTAAGTAAAATTTAAAAAGCTACCATTATCCTTATTGCAAAATGTGAAATTATTCCAAGGAAGAGAGAAAACAGCAGGAACAGTATAGATGGTTAGATCCCCAAACAACAGGTTCCAATAAAGGAGAGTTAGGAACAAAGGCCCAATAACTTACATTAGCATTACAATGGACAGAGTTTACAGTAAGCAGGGCACACATGGCCAGGAACAAGTTCTCAGCCTTGACAGGTTCACCATTGCATTGTAACATCTTTTGTCCTTCTCCAGTAAACTTTTTAACCTGCCCCCAGGTGGGCAGTGGGGATTTCATTTTCCTCAACTGGTGGCCAATTCCTTGAAGGATACAGGGCTGTCCTCACTGGGCCACATTTGTATCCATCAGGCAGGAAGCTAGTATTGTTTGCCATCCTGTGTAGACACAAAACCCTATCCTTGCCCCTTATGTAATAATGTTCCTAGTTGCCATTCTGCATCCAATGCAATCTTAATCCATACGGAAGCATTTAAATAAGGTTTTTCTGATATTTCTTCAAAATGGTGCTCAGCTCTAGTTAAAATATCTCCTTGTGGTAGGTTTAAAAAATTAAGAACATTTCTGGGTTTTCAATTCTATTCCATTGGTCCTGTGGTCTGTTCTTATGCCAATACCAAGCTGTTTTGATTACTATGGCTTTATAGTAGAGTTTGAAATTTGGTATTGATATTCCTCCAGCAGTGTTCTTTCCGTTGAGAAGTGTTTTTGCTATTCGGGGTCTTTTATTGTTCCATATGAATTTTTGGATTGCCTCTTCTATTTCCTTGAAGAATGAGGTTGGAATTTTGATAGGTATTGCATTGAATTTGTAGAAAGCCTTGGGAAGTATTTCCATTTTCACGATGTTAATCTTGCCAATCCAGGAGCATGGGAGATTTTGCCATTTTTTAAGTTCTGTGTTGATTTCCTTTTCCAAGATTTTAAAGTTTTCATCATAGAGGTCTTTCACTTCTTTGGTTAAGTTAATTCCTAGGTATTTTATTTTTTGTGGGGCTATTACAAATGGAGTTGCTTTCCTAATTTCAGCCACACTTTTCTCATTGTTGGCATACAGAAAAGCCATTGATTTTGGGGGGTTAATTTTATAACCTGCTATTTTGCCAAAGTTTTGAATCAGCTTGAGTAATTTGGGAGTGGAGTCCATGGGATTCTTTAAATACAAGATCATGTCATCTGCAAAGAGGGAGAGTTTTATTTCTTCTTTCCCTATTTGGATCCCTTTATGTCTGCATCTTGTCTTATTGCTGTAGTTAGGCATTCTAATACTAGATTGAAGAGAAATGGAGAGAGTGGGCAGCCTTGTCTTGTTCCTGAGTTAAGAGGAAATGGCTTTAGTTTTTCACCATTGAGTATAATGCTGGCTGTAGGTTTGTCATATACAGCCTTTATTGTATTGAGGAATGTTCCATGGATTCCTAATTTTTCCAAAACCTTCATCATAAAGGGGTGTTGGATCTTGTCGAATGCTTTTTCTGCGTCTATTGAGATAACCATGTGGTTCTTGTTCTTGCTCCTGTTGATGTGATGAATAATATTAATTGATTTGCGTATATTGAACCAGCGTTGCATCCCTGAAATGAATCCTGTTTGATCGTGGTGTATGATTTTTTGGATGAATTGTTGAAGTCGATTGGCCAAAATTTTGTTGAGAAGTTTTGCATCAATGTTCATCAAAGAAATGGGTCTATAGTTCTCTTTCTTTGATGAGTCCCTGCCTGGTTTTGGGATGAGGGTTATGATGGCTTAATAGAATGTGTTCTGTAGTGAGCTTTCTCTTTCAATTTCATTGAAGTGTTGGAGGAGAATTGGTGTGAGCTCTGCTTTGAAGGCCTACAGACCTGTAGCCATCTAATCTTCGATAAGGAAGCTAAAACAATAGAATGGAAGAAAGACAGCCTCTTCAGTAAATGGTGCTGGCAAAATTGGTTAACTACATGTAGAAAACTAAAGCTAGATCCTTATCTATCGCCCTGCACCAGAATTAACTCCAAATTGATCAAAGACCTTGAACTCAAAGCAGACACTATGAAAACATTACAGGATGGAATAGGAGAAACCCTAGGTCTCCTTGGCTCAGGCCGAAATTTTCTGAATAGAGACCCGGAAACACAACAAATCAAAGAAAGGTTGGACAAATGGGATTGCATAAGGTTGCAGAGCTTCTGCAGGGCAAATGACATAGCTAGCAAGATCAATAGAAAGCCCACCGATTGGGAGAAGATCTTTACTAGCCATACAACAGAAAAGGGTCTCATATCTAAAATATACTTGGAACTCAAAAGATTAAACCACCCAACAACAAATCCTCAAAGAAACAACTGCCCAATAAATAAGTGGGCGAAAGACTTAAAGAGAAGCTTCTCTGAAGAAGAAACAAGGATGGCCAATAGACACATGAAGAAATGTTCAACATCCCTAGCCATAAAAGAAATGCAAATCAAAACAACATTGAGATATCACCTCACTACAGTTAGAACAGCAAAAATCAAGAACTCTAACAACAACAGATGCTGGAGGGGATGTGGAGAGAAAGGAACCTTACTTCATTGTTGGTGGGAATGTAAACTTGTTCAACCACTTTGGAAAGCAGTATGGAGGTTCCTCAAAATACTTCACATAGATCTCCCCTATGATCCAGCAATCTCAATTTGGGCATTTACCCAAATGTATACAAACAAGACCACACTAAAGCTGCCAGCACAACTATGTTTATTGCAGCATTGTTTAGCATAGCTAAGATATGGAACCAACCCAGAAGCCCCTCAGTAGATGAATGCATCAAGAGAATGTGGTATATATACACAATGGAATTCTATGCCTCCTTCAGAAAGAATGACATTTCTCCATTTGTTAGGAAATGGAAAGGCTTGGAAAAAATTATATTAAGTGAAGTAAGCCAGGCCTAAAGAAGCATAGGTCCCATGGTTTCCCTTATTTGCAATATCTAGTATAGGTATGAGTCAAGCAGAAAAGTTCAGATAATGTGATGTTAGGAAAATGAACCCTTAAATATGTATTTTAATGTTTTCGTTTCTTTCTTTCATGTGTTTCTAACGCATTTATAAGATTATTTCTTTGTTGCTTTGTATGTCCCTCCCCCACAGTGTAACCCCCGCTTTCACTATATTTGATGTCAGTATAACATTTGGAGGAGATGGGGACAAACAAGTCGTTTAAGGATTCAGGTGGACCTGTTGCAACAATGAGAAGTACAAAATGTCATGTCAGAACCAACTTTACAATGTCGGTGTGGGGGGGGAGGGGGGTATAATTGGGTAGGGGGAGGGGGGAGGCTGGGAAGGGAGGTGAAGGGTAAACAAAGGAGGAGGCTGCAATGCTTGGTAAGAAATATATGCATTATCCTGCCCATGTAATTGTAGCCCCTCTGTACAGTATGTTCTCAAATAAAATAAAATACAATTAAAAAAAAAAAGATTATTTCTTTGTTGCTTTGTATGTCCCTCCCCCACAGTGTAACCTCCGCTTTCACTTTATTTGATGTCAGTATAACATGTGGAGGAGATGGGGACAAACAAGTCGTTTAAGGATTCAGGTGGACCTGTTGCAACAAGGAGAATTACAAAATGTCATGTCAAAGCAAGCTTTAAAATGTCGGTGGGGGGGAGGGGGGAGGCTGGGAAGGGAGGTGAAGCTTAAACAAAGGAGGAGGCTGCAATGCTTGGTAAGAAATGTATGCATTATCCTGCCAATGTAATTGTAACCCCTCTGTACAGTATGTTCTCAAATAAAATAAAATAAAATTTAAATTAAAAAAAATTAAGAACATAAAGAGCTTGATGTAAAATTATTTTAGGATGTTGCATGGAAAACCACAAAATATCCATACCGTCATCCAACCTTTTCCTCCTTTTTAATTTTTTAATTTGTTGTTTTATTATGCCATGAACTCATTCAATAATGACTTGTCCTTGGGGGTTATATTCTATTCCTGTAATATGTACCACATCATAAAGTTCACAAAATCTTTTACATCTGATAATTTTATAGGCGGTCGATTATCAGTCTTTATTTTTGCAGGCACTCCCATAATGGCAAAAGCTTCCAATAAGTGTTCTATTACATGGTTGACAGTTTCTCCCATAAGGGCAGAAGCCCAAACAAATTTGGAATACGTATCTATTGTAACATGTACAAAGGAAAAACTGCCAAAGGCTTATACATGGAATATATCCATTTGCCAGAGCTCATTAGGTTGTAATCCGCGAGGATTTACTCCAGCAGGTACAACTCTCAAATTCATTGGTCTGCAGATAGGACACCTTTTTATAATTTGTTTAGCTGAGAATAAGGTATTTTACAATGTATATGTAAATGGCTAGCATTTGTATGTAAATGAGCATGATCCTGTTTAGCAGAAGCAAAACTAATTTATCAACCTGATTATTGCCATATACAAGGTACCCAGGTAACGAAGAGTGAGCTCTAATGTGAGTTACAAACACTTTGGCATTACATTGTTGCAGTAATGCTTCTAATTGTTTAAATAGTTGATTTAGCTGGGTTTAGATGAATGTGTAACTGCAGTGAATCTTGTAACATCTTAATAATAGCAAAAAGTTCATTTTGTTGAACTGATGCTTAAGTACTTGTTTGTACCCAATATTTATTTGTTGTCCAATAGCACTTTTTGTTTTGGAGCCATCTGTAAAAATGGTAAGAGCAGTAGAAATAGGGGCCTCGGTAATTATATTATTAATGACAAGTTGTTGTTTATGCAAGCAATCCCACAATCTACCTATGAGAAAATGATAGGAATATTGCCCAGTAAAATTTACTAATGCTATTTGTAGCGTTTCAGACAGGTTTAACAAATATTTTAGTTGGACTTTTGGCAAAGGAAAGATAATTTCCAATAAATCATAGCCCGATAGGGTAAATACCCGTTGCCTGGCCTGTTGAATAATAATTGCCAACTGTTGTTCATAAGGCATAATATTTTTTGTAAATCTATGCTGTGTATAAATCCATTCTAATGGTAGCTCATTTTGGCGTATAATTCCTGTTGGGTCTTTCCATGTATCTAAAATATATAAATTTATGAGTTGATTTAGTGTTACTCCATGTAAAAACATTTTTTTTTTAATTTTCTGTTCTACAAATTGTACTTCTCTTTCAGCTTCCTTAGTTAAAGTTCTTTTGCTATGTAAATCAGGCTCCAATTGTAACAATGAAAACAGATTATGTAATTGATAAGTAGGAATTCCTAAGGCCGGTCACATGCAAATAATATATCCTAGTAACTTTTGAAAATCATTTAACGTATGTAATTGATCACGTGGTAAAGATATTTTTTGAGGCGTCACTGTTTGTCTACAAAAAACATATCCTGACGGAGGCATAGAATTCCATTGTGTATATATACCACATTTTCTTGATCCATTCATCTAATGAGGGGCATCTGGTTTGGTTCCAGATCTTAGCTATGGTAAATAATGCTGCAATAAACATAGTTGTGCTGGTAGCTTTAGTGTGGTCTTGTTTGTAAACATTTGGGTAAATGCCCAAAAGTGGGATTGCTGGGTCATAGGGGAGCTCGGTGTGGAGTCTTTTGAGGATCCTCCATACTACTTTCCAAAGTGTTTGAACAAGTTTACACTCCCACAAACAATGTAGTAAGGTTCCCTTCTGTACACATCCCCTCCAGCATCTGTTGTTATTAGAGTTCTTGATTTTAGCCATTCTAACTAGGGTGAGGTGATATCTAAATGTTGTTTTGATTTGCATTTCTTTTATGGCTAGGGAGGTTGAGCATTTCTTCATGTGTCTATTGGCCATTCTTCTTTCTTCTTCAGAGAAGTTTCTCTTTAAGTAATTAGGCCACTTATTTATTGGGCAGTTGTTTCTCTGAGGATTTGTTGTTGGGGGATTTAATTTTTTGAGTTCCAAATATATTTTAGATATGAGACCCTTGTCTGTTGTATGGCTAGTGAAGATCTTCTCCCAATCGGTGGGCTTTCTATTGATCTTGCTAGCTATGTCCTTTGCAATGCAGAAGCTCTGCAACTTCATGCAATCCCATTTGTCCAACCATTCTTTGATTTTTTGTGTGTGTGTTTCTGGGTCTCTATTAAGAAAGTTTCGGCCTGCGCCAAGGAGACCTAGGTTTCCTCCTATTCCATCCTGTAATGTTTTCAGAGTGTCTGCTTTGACTCTGAGGTCTTTGATCCATTTGGCGTTGATTCTGGTGCAGGGTGGTATATAAGGATCTACCTTTAGTTTTCTACAAGTAGTTAACCAATTTTGCCAACACCATTTACTGAAGAGGCTGTCTTTCTTCCATTCTATTGTTTTAGCTCCCTTGTCAAAGTTTAGATGGCTGTAGGTCTGTAGGTCCATTTCTGGGTTTTGAATTCTATTCCATTTGTCCTGAGGTCTGTTCTTGTGCCAGTACCAAGCTGTTTTGATTACTATGGCTTTATAGTAGAGTTTGAAATTTGGTATTGATATTCCTCCAGCAGTGTTCTTTCCATTGAGGAGCGTTTTTGCTATTCGGGGTCTTTTATTGTTCCATATGAATTTTTGGATTGCCTCTTTTACTTCCTTGAAGAATGTTGTTGGAATTTTGATAGGTATTGCATTGAATTTGTAGATAGCCTTGGGAAGTATTGCCATTTTCACGATGTTAATCTTTCCAATCCAGGAGCACGGAGGATGACATTGACCCATTTGTTAGGAAATGGAAAGACTTGGAAAAAATTATATTAAGTGAAGTAAGCCAAGCCCAAGGAAACATAGGTCCCATGATTTACCTTATTTGCAATATCTAGTATATGTATGAGTCAAGTAGAAAAGTTCAGATAAGGTGATGTTAGAAAAATGGACCCTAAGATATGTATTTAAATGTTTTTTCTTTGGTGCATTTGTTTCTAACGCATTTATAAGATTATTTCTTTGTTGCTTTGTATGTCCCTCCCCCACAGTATAACCCCTCCTTTCACTGTATTTGATGTCGGTATAATTTGTTGAGGGGAAGGGGAAAACAAGTCATTTAAATAAGGATACAGGTGGACCTGTTGCAACAATGAGAAGTACAAGTTGTCATGTCGAAAACGAACTTTACAACTTTGGGGGGGGATTTGGTGGGGGAAGGAAAGATGGGAAGGCATGGGAAGGGTAAACAGAGGAGGAGGCTACAATGCTTGATAAGAAATGTACTCACAGCCGGGCGCTGGTGGCTCACGCCTGTAATCCTAGCTACTCAGGAGGCTGAGATCTGAGGATCGCGGTTCAAAGCCAGCCCGGGCAGAAGAGGCCGTGAGACTCCTATCTCCAATAAACCACCAGAAAACCGGAAGTGGCGCTGTAGCTCAAGTGGTAGAGCGCTCGCCTTGAGCTGAAGAGCTGAGGGACAGCGCCCAGGCCCAGAGTTCAAGCCCCACGACCGACAAAAAAAAAAAAAAAAAAAAAAAAAAAGAAATGTACTCACTATATTGCCCATGTAATTTTAACCCCTCTGTACCGTATTTTCACAATTAAAAACAACAAAAAAAAAATATCCTAAGTATTTTACCTCCGTATCTTTTTGTATTATTTCAGGTGCTATTATTAATCCAAAATCTTTAAAAATAGAGGGAAAACACTGTAACACCATTCTAATTTTGTCACATTTGGTCCTGCAAATAAAATATCATTCATATATTGAAAAATATAAATGTGAGGCCATTTTTGTCTAACAGGTTTTAAGGCCTTATCAACATATATCTGACACATATTTGGAGAATTCATCATTCCTTGGGGAAACACCTTCCATTGGAAGTGCTGATGAGGGGCTTGATGATTTATTTGTGGTAAAGAAAAGGCAAATCTTTTACAATCTTTTACATGCACAGGATTGGAAAAAAAGCAATCTTGTCAATCTATTACTACTATTGGCCAATTTTTAGGAAGCATGGCAGGCGACGGTATACCAGGTTGAAAAGTCCCCTAGGGTAAATGGATGCCTTACCTCCTTGTAAATCAGTCCGCAATCTTCATTTCCCTGACATCTTTTTAATAACAAATATTGTAAAATTCCATGGTGACATAGACAGCTCAATATGTCCTTTGGTTAACTGTTCTTCAACTAATTGATGAGCTGCTTCTAATTTTTCTTTAGATAAAAGACATTGTTGAATCCAAAGAAGTTCCTCAGATTTCCATAATATCTCTATGGGCTCCATCTAAAAATGTTAAAATTGAATATGAGCTCCCCATTGTTCCAGTACATCTCTACCAATTATGTTAGCTGGACCTTCCATAATATAAGGTTTAAGGACAGCTATCTGTCCGTCTTCTGATGTTATAGTAACATACGACACTGAGAGCTAGAAAAGAGCAGTGAGAGAGCGCCTCTAGGCCTGGGCTAGGCCTTATCTAGGGTATGGGCAGAGAAAGGTTTTCCACATCAAATTCAGATGTTACCTCAGCGGATGCAGATGTGACCTCTTCCAGGTGTCCCAGTTGCCTAGGTAACGCAGGTACTGGGTGGAGACTTTGCTGCGAGGAGGGTGGAGTCTTTCGCCATCCTGGAGCGGACCTTACATTCCAGCCTTTTAATAATCATAAAATAGGGTGTGGATAATCTCTGGCTACTTTCTGCTGACAAGGGAGCGTCGACAATAGGGGTAAAAGGCTGGAATTTGGTCCCCTCCCAGAGAAGGCACTGAGCAGCAGTGGTCCCTTGGTGGCATGAGTCCTTAGATGAAGTCTGGAGAAGTCTCATGAGCATTGAGCGGCTGGAAAAAAAAATACTTGAGAGCAAATAAATGGCAAGAGGAAGGACTTGGGGCTGAAAATGTTGTAGAAATGTCCCTAGCTACTTCTGATATCTAGTGAATAGGTAGAGAAGTCAGGTGACAAAGGCAAGATTATAAATTCCTGTTCAGTTAATAGGTAGACAGGTATAGACACTGGATGGGCAGGGTTCTTACTTCCCCTGACCTCCCGGCTCTGGTTAATTTTGAAAGGGCAGGCACAAAGTAGCTGATGTGTCATCTCCTCTTACTCTTCTCCATGTTCCCTTGTTCCCCAGACTGGCTGTGTCTAGGTGCTCATTGCTGGGATGGCTTGTCCCAGTTGGTATTCAAGGAGGTTTGAACTCAAGGCCTGGGCATGGTCCCTGAGCACTTCTGCTCAAGGCTAGTGCTCTACCACTTTGAGTTACAATAGCACTTCCAGTGTTTGGCTGCTTAGAGATAAGAGTCTTGAGCCATGCTTGCAACCGGGCTCTTTGCAGGTTAGTTGGGAGATGGAGTCTTAGGGATTTTTCAGCCCGGGCTGGCTTTGAACTGCAATCTTTGCCACAAAAACCCTTTATTATTTCCATATAAAGCAACAAGGAGATCAAGTAGAATAAGTAGAGCTTACCTGCTTCTTATCAAGAATTGACCGACAAATATTCTGAAATGACAAAACTCATTAGATGTGATGAGAATTTCATCACAGATATGCCCAGTATTTTAGAACCTTGTAGTCAGTAGAATACACAACACAAAACAAAAAGACTTATCAAGAATTGCCAAAAAAAAAAATATTCTGAAATGACAAAACTCATTAGATGTGATGAGAATTTTAGCACAGATATGCCCAGTATTTTAAAACCATGTAGTCAGTAGAATACACAACACAAAACTAAAAACGCAAAACTCAAAACCTAAAATTCTGACAACAATATTATACATCAGTGCTAACAAAGCACATCACATGGTTGGGCCTCAGTTACCAGGGCCTGTGAAAAAAGCAAATTGTTAGCAAGGCACCTTAGAATAGCCGAATGGAGTAATAAGTTTGGTGGAAGGTTAAGGGCCAGATGGGGCCAAATCCTTAAGCCACCTTGTGGCCAAGATGGCGAACTCAAGATGGCAAATTTCTGAAAAAAAAAATGCAAAAACACCCTGAACAAATAGACCAAGACTACAATTGGCTAGCCTTTGAGAGAGTACCTAGAGGGGGTCCCTGGGACCCAGCCTGCGTCTCACTCTTCAGGGCACAAGCCAAAATGTAGAAAAAAGAAAGGGAGAGATAGGGAAAGTTGGACATGAATGGCAAAGAGAGAGCAAAGAGAGCCCGAAAATAAACAGAATTCTGACCATTTACCATTGCAGTAGCAAAAACTGTCTACATCTGAGAATGCCATAAAAATGAGGCACTATATCTTTCCAGGGAGCGCAGGAGACATTTCAAAGGGGTTTCATGGCTCAGGCGTGATTCGCAGCAACCCATTAAATGAGTAGGAGAGTCAGTCTGGTGAGTGAAGGAGAGCTGACCAGGCAGAAGCAACGGCATCCCGACTTCCCCCAGAGCCCTCTAGAGAGAGCAACAGAGAACCGTAGAGTAGCTTCACTCACCAGAGTAGAGAAGTGGTGTGGACGTGTATGTGAAGGCCAGCAATGGTATCAATGCTCTGTGTCCACAGCAGACAGATGGGTTCACAAAAGGCCATCAGAACTGTGGGTATTCCCCAGAGCAAAAAGGGAAAAACAAACAGAAAAAGAAAAAAGAGGAAAAAAAAAACAGAGAGAAATCCCACCTATCCTGACTTTAAGCCCTTTATGCCACCATTTATGTTAGGTTTTTAAAAAGAGGTAGCCGAGTAAAAACAGCACCACGCACGTGGTATTCAGAAAAGGGGTAGATTTATTCGGTAGACCTGCTGGGACCAGGCAAGGTTGGCACTCCACGTGGTTGGGAAAGGCCTAGGAAAGAGAGAACTGGGAAAGAGAGAGGAAAGAAAGAGAGGAGAGAGAAGAGAGAGAGCTAGAAAAGAACAGCGAGAGAGCAGAGAGCTAGAAAAGAGCTGGGAGAGAGCAGAGAGCTAAAAAAGAGCAGCAAGAGAGCAGAGAGAGAGAGCAGAGAGAGCTAGAAAAGAACAGTGAGAGAGCAGAGAGAGAGAACAGAGAGCTAGAAAATAACAGTGAGAGAGCAGAGAGAGAGAACAGAGAGAGCTAGAAAAGAGCAGTGAGAGAGCAGAGAGAGAACAGAGAGCTAGAAAAGAACCGTGAGAGCAGAGAGAGAGAGAGAGCAGAGAGCTAGAAAAGAACAGTGAGAGAGCTAGAAAAGAGCAGAAAGCAGAGAGAGCTAGAAAAGAGCAGGGAGAGAGTGCCTCTGGGTCTGGCCTAGGCCTTATCTAGGATATGGGCAGAGAAAGGTGTGGCCACATCAAATTCAGATGTGACCTCAGGGGATGCAGATGTGACCTCTTCCAGGTGTCCCAGTTGCCTAGGTAATGCAGGTACTGGGTGGAGACTTTGTTTCAAGGAGGATGGAGTCTGCTTGCCATCCTGGAGTGGACCTTACAAGGAGCATACACCATCACTGCCTTCTTAAGTTTACAAATATCATCAACATCGGCACCTTCATATCTGGATGGTTGAGATATATCATTCATAGGGGGTGGTCGATTACAGGATAAGGTTTCATCATCAAACTCACTGAGTGATGCTGTAAAACTTGCATCGGCCAGTGAAGGAGCCTAAGGCTGCTTTACTTTCACTTTCTCAGGTTCTCCTTTCACTCTGCTAATTTCCAACTCCATATGTTGTAAATTTTGATAAAATCAATTCCATTTGCTCAGACATTTTATTTACACTTTCAGTTTGTTCCTTTTCATCCTTTTTTACCTCTTGTTTTTTCTCTGTTAATTGCAATGCATCCTTATCTATTGTGTCCTTAACCTCAGAGTCCAACTGTAAATCTACAATAGAAGCGGTGGCCTCTTTCTTTAAGTCTGCTATTAATCTGTCCTCATTTAAAGATTTAAAAAGGGTATATAAAATAGCCCAAATGGACCAAAATCTAAGAGGAATCTTTTCCCCTTCTCGAACAGCTCTTTCTACGTTATTCTTTACTCATTTCCAATTATCAACATCTAATGTTCCTTCATCGGGGAACCAAGGATTCCATTCCCTAACTACATTAATACACATTTCTATGTCAGAAGAAGAAATATTTAGACCATAAGCAGCAAGTAAATGTTTAAGAATACGTAAGTATGGAGTAGATTTAACTTGTCCCATCACCCTGTAATTAAAAGTACTTACCTGAATATCCATTCCTGAATTCAACAATGAAGGGACCCTGTTTGGGTGCCAGTTGTATCATCTAGTGCCTTGGGGTCCCTGGGTAAGGGTAAAGAAATCACCAGGTCACTGGGGATGCAGAGTGCATACAGCAATTGCCACTGCATGCTATGCTTTATTGTTAGTGGGTATTTAAAGACAAGCAGCATGATCTTTGCCAAGATTTGGTCAGAAGACATTGACACAAAAAATTTCAACAGATACATTTTTACTTGACCTATGAGACAATGCCTTGGTATATTATTATTATTTGGGGGCTCCGGTCCTGGGACCTTAACTCTGGGCCTGGGCGCTGTCCCTCAGCAAGGCTAGAGCTCTACCACTTGAGCGACATCACCACTTCTGGCTTTTTTCTTTTTGCCTATGTGGTGCTGAGGAATCGAACTCAGGGCCTCATGTATGCAAGGCAAGCGCCTTACCAGTGAGCCAACTTCCCAGCCCTGTCTTCGTATATTATTATCTAAACGATTTAGAGCAAGCTCAAACTACTTTTCCAATCTCAGGAAAATGCTTGACCAGCTGTTCAACTATGCTTAAGCAAGGAGAAGAGCTACTTCCTCAGCTCCCAGGAGTCTGTGACATGTGTTTTGAAATAGGGAGAGAGAACGTTTTCCCTCTTTTGCCCGGCATACCAAGAGCTTTCCTAATACTCAAACACAGTCCTCATATAATCCTGAGGCTGGAGCCTGCATCATTCTGCCCTTTCAACATAGACCCTGAGTCTTCACAGGCTTTGAACTGTAATCTTAAAATCTTAGCATCCTGATTATCTATGATAGTTAAAAAGTATAAATATAAATAATATTTCCAAGAATAACAGTGGAGGAAAAATGATGCAACACTGTTTATAGTGCTGTTCTTTCCAGAACTCGGAGGGCATCACATTAGCAGAGGTGCAGTGTATTTTCACAATGGAGATAAGCTATTCTTGATGTGAATTAAGGGAATTTTGAGTTGCACCCTACAAGTTGGAAATGGTGGGCTAGGATGACTTTATGGCATAAATCTTGTGATTGATGGTCATGAAATAATAGCTTAATCTGACAAACAACTGCTTACTCTTGAAGAATTAATTATAACATGCTTCATAGTTTTATCCTATATCAAAATGTGGCTTTTTCTGTTCACTTCTCAGTCCTTAATACCCCATTGGAAAATGCATCTATTGTAGAATTATATAACATATAAACAGGTATATTTTGAATCTCTCAGGTATGGAATGTTCAGAATTTGAAAATGAGTAGTTATTAGTCATAGGAATTTTGAAGAACACATACATTCTGTCCTCTTAACAACTTATTTACTTTTAAAAGTTATGGGTTTTCATAGAATTAATCTGTTTTCTGTTTTTGTATAAGAAAGTACTAAATTTATTCTATTTTCAAAATATTGGCAAGTATATTGTGAAAAAATTGTCTAGTTGGATATCATTAATGTTGATGACCTTCTGATAAAGAAGAGGTAATTAATTCAAATTAGATGCCAAATAATACTGATTTTTAAAAAGTACTACATAACGAATAATATTTACTATACCAAAACAGTTTAATTTTATTTCATCAGCTTATTTTTTAAATTTAATTTTAATGTGAAAGTGATGTACACTGGGGTTACAGCCATTGTAAGGTACTGAATACATAACTTTTTAAACTTGTTATCCCCTCTCTCATTTTTCTCACAGTTTTTCCTTCACCCCAATACCCCTCAGACGTTGTAATGTACATTTCCAACTTATTGTCTTGTGAGAATTCCTATTGCATTGGTTTGCTCTTTGTCCTTTGCCTCACCATTTTTTTGTTCCTGTTCCCTTCCCTAATTAAGGTAAATGTATACAAAATACACAGGGTACCAAAATCAAACACAGCAGGGGATAAACCATAGGGGAAAATCTCAAAGAAAATAGAAATCACATAGTACATCAAAAACAACAACCGCAAATAAATATTTCTCTTTCCATACCTTGGAGTACATTTTGCTCAGCATCAGCTTATATGGTCATAGATACGCATAACAAAGGCACTGGAAAATAGTAGTTTCATGGATACTATATCATGAAAACAACATGTTAACTCATTTTGATGGTAAAGGCGGGATTATGATTGGTGAATTCATGATTCTGATAAAGGAATTTCAAAAGAGCTTTAAAATTTATGACAGGTAAATTTTAATTGTTCAAACTTTTTAACAACTTAACCTATTAAGAAAATTTAAAATTGTCTGGGAAAATAGGCTTTCATGCAAAGAAATCCGTGGAGACTTAGCTGAGAGTGAGCAATGTGGATGAATATGGCTCATTTTCACAGTAAACAAACAAGCCTCACAAACCTTGCTGTAAATCCTGTAGGTTCCCTTTAGAATTGTCCTTACCCAGGAAATATACTCTCACTGTGTGAAACAAGGTTGCAATGGAATTTAAATTCAAAGTTCTTTTGAAAAAAGACATCAAAATTTGTGAATTGACACTTAATTACCAAACAGTAATTCTCTGAAAAAGAAGAGAAGGTGTAATTCAAAATCACTTGACTTTATTTAAATTATGAGAAAAGAGTAGTGAAGAAAGATAAGAAAAACCATAGAGGACTGTTTGGTCTCCAGTGGTGTAATGGTTTCTTGACCTTGTTTCTTCCATTCTATCTTCATAAGCTATAAAGTGTAGCTCAGGACTGGAGTAACCAGTTCAGACAAAGAATACTCAAAGAATGGGGGCTGGGAAAGTGTCTCAGTGGTAGAGCCCTTGCTTTGCATGCCTGAGGCCCTGGGTTCGATTCCTCAGCATCACATAAGCAAAAAGAAAAAAGCTGGAAGTGGAGCTGTGGCTCAAGTGGTAGAGCGCTAGCCTTGAGCTGAAGAGCTGAGGGACAGCGCCCAGGCAGAGAGTTCAGGCCCCAGGACCGGCCCGCCCCCCCCAAAAAAAAAGAATACTCACAGAAGAAAATATTTGCAGTAGATGTAGTTGATTTATAACCTTTGACAATCTATTTAAATCTGTTCAAAATTCTCCCCTACCCCAAACTGCCCTCTTTGAACAGTTTGTTTGCTTTTCCCATGACTGCCCTTCATTAACTGCTTAAAATTTTGTGAGCTCATAGACATACTCTCTAGGGATTGCTGTTTGGTTGTCATTTTTGTGTGTTTTTGTTTGTAGTTGTGTTTTTAACTGAATTTCAAAAGGTTGTGCAATTGTGTTACAATTAAATATGTCCACCTAATTGTCCAATGCTCCTGGATCAGAGTCACTGCTTCTATCATTCTCAACCAAGCCTTTCTCCAAGATTTATTTCAGATTTAGGACTTCCTTTATTACATGTGTACATTGAGTATTCTGGCTGTACTTGCCCCTTGTTCCATTTTTCATTCATTTTATGTCTTTACTATTATTCCTTTCTGGTTTAAACTTCCTGATAGTCATTCTGTTAAACTGTCTGTTAATACTTTGAAAGGTTTATATACATTCCATGGAGTTTCAATCCCACATACACTTGAAATAATGTCAGCTTTTATTTCCATAATTCATTCATCTGCAATAACAATTTGCAAGACTGGAGATGTGAAGCACCTAGACATGATTTTATTCTCATCTTTTTGGAAGATTAATCTTTAGTCAACAAGAAAGTTTAAAAATCACTTAGAATTTATAGCTAACTACCAGTTTTTATAAATGGCTTTGTACAATGGTGTGTGATTATTTTATTTTACATGGGATGATATTTTCTACTACCTATAAGTTTTGGAAAAGGAAGAAAACTAAAATTTACTACTGTAGAGGAATATGATAGAAATAGAAGACAGATTTTATGTTTGTCACATCTCTGATCAGTACCTATATCCAAGACTTAAAGTCATATTTCTTACTATTTTAGACAGATAGGGAAAATATATGATAAGGCAACACATAATAAGGCAACTATTAGTGACTTTTTAAAATGTACCTTCTAATGTGATGAAATTTACTTTATTAGATAATATTTGGGTTTGAATTATGGGAGGCTGACCTATTCAACACATTTCTGGAAGGCACCTACTGAACAACGCAAATGGTGGGAGATACTATTTCTACACTTTAATGAATGATTGAACTTATTTGGCATTAGTGCTGGGTAAATTAATCAACTCTATTGTAACTTGATTCCTACACTTGAAAACTTAATGTGACTATCATCTACTTGTCAAGTGTTATTTTGGTGAATATGATTTTTAATAGTTTATTTGAAAAGGAATATACTTTCAAGAGATTAAATGTAAGTTATCATTGGTTTGAGAATGACAACATTTTTAGACTAAAGAACCAAGTTTTACTGAAGTACCAGTGTTTTGAAGTACTAAGGGTCTTCTCAATTAGTGTTTTTCGAAATTATATTTGAACTCTAAATCAAGTTTTCCTAGCCTTGGTAGAACAATTAGGGATTTAACATTCCAGGAATTATTTTTTGGCCTACTTATGCTGGACTGAAATCTTCCATTCATCATTAGGAGAGGGGTATTAAAAATAATCTTGTGACATTTGTGATTTTGTTACTCATATGGGCTGGTCATCTGTAAACTGAAAGTTTGAACTATAGTACTTTCTCTCATATTTTGTGATTTCATCTTTCATTTTAAGTTGCCTTACATTTCACAATTTCTTACTACTAATTCCTTCAAGGAATTGGGGCACTGAACTAGTATAGGAAATGAGAAATTGAGATGGGTCTTCAATTAATTTCTCTTAGCATGTTGCATGGGCCAAGGTGAGAAGTCTTGCCCATGTTATCTGATGATGCAGGTAACTGGGACCTCATATCCTCGGACCAATGGGTACTGCAGAAGAATAATAGCTTTTAGGCATCATATCAGCAAAATTTGGGTATAATAAGAATCCTTCAGAAATATGGAAAAAAAAGCACTTTTGGACTAGCGAGAACACAATAAACACATCAGCAGTGTAAAATATCTTCTAGATTAGAGGAAAACAATACTGTTTTTATTTTCTTTTACTATGTGAATTTAGAAGACCACGAACACATAGAAGGTATCACAAGTTTATACCGAAGTCATTGCATTGATACTTTTTATATTCTAATATATATTCTAAACCAAATTATTTGTGTTCCAATCTATTTATGGGAATAATCTTTAATTTATTTGTCAAATTGTCAATTAATTCTAGTAAGATTCACTGTGTGAAATTTAAATTCGGCATATATAAACATAAAATATATAAGTATATATAATATAAGAAATTGTTATGCATTGTTCCATTGTGGTTAGGGTATCAAAGGCAACTCTGTTTTAAAGTATTATTCCATTATCTCTACCTCAGTTTTTGGTAGAGTTAGACCTAAAACTTTACCATTTGTAAATTTACAGCCTGGAGGCAAGAGGAAACACTTTGATTAAAACATTACCATTTTAAGGCCTAATATCAAAGAGAAACATATGGACTTCTCCAGGAGCTATGGAAATATTTGATGATAGAAAGTCAGTAGTGTAAGTTCCTGCATGGTTGGATGGTAGACATGCCAGGATATTAGGTAAACATGAATATGAAAATTTTATTCACCTTCTTGGCTTTAGCTACTTTTGAAATGATAGTTATAATAAACAATTATATTTTGCTAAAATACCTTCTATTTTGAACAATTAGATCTGAAGTGTTCATCTCTCCATGAACCCTGGTAACTAAGATTAGTTTTGTTCCAGTAAGACAATCTATGCTGTCAGGGTAAGATATTCTGGTTGGTCTGTTCCTACATGGAAGAAGTTAAAGGGTCAGAAAGACATTTGCACCACTGAGACCTCATTTAGGAAATTTTAAGCTGCAGAAGTTTAGAAGTAGCTCTTAAGCAAGGATTACTTTCAATACATTAGCTCCACAAAGCTAACTCAGTTGATAAATAAGTACTTGAAAAGCCATTACCTTTGGACTTATCTATAAAAGCTTCAAAATATTATCAAATTTAAAATGAAAACGACAAAATAGTCATTGACAAAAAATTGCAAATGTGAGCAATCAACCAAACAATATAAGTTTTTTCCACTATACACAGAAATTTAGAGAAATAAGATCAATAGCATTTTTAGTAACAATAAGGGTTCCTTGTTGCAAATAGGCAACCAAGGATATATGCCTGTATAAAGATTGCATCGTTAACTACTTAAATTAAGAGGATACTCCATGCTTCAGCAGCAGGTTTACACAAATTACAACAATACAGAGATTAAGATGGCACTTGCACAAGGATGGTATGAAAATTTGTAAAGTATTACATATTTTTTCATTCTTCAAATGCAAGAAGTGAAAAACAGTTATTAAAAAGTTGATTACAAAAATACAAGTGTAACAAAACCTGTAATTCATAGAATTAAAGGTTAGTTTGACATCAGTGTATTAAATCTTCACCTTCGATAGGCCCTTAGATAGCATAACGTTTACAATACTTGAAATTACATAATATTATCATTTTATCCCAAAGAAATAAAATAATATAAGGACCTAGGAAAAAAGGAATCTTAAACTTTTTCTATATGGAATGTAATCTGAAAGGACACATTTATTAATGAACCTATGTATTATAAAACAATGTAGACTTCAAAGTATTATATCTAGAAGACAATGAAATAGATTAGGGACTTTATACAAACTTAGATACTTTTTTCATACAAGCACCAGGTATATCTTTAATTACTATACTATTCTTTTCAACAGATATGATAAAATTAAAAAAATAACAAACTCTGCAGAAATCATTATAAATGCATACGAACAACTCTTGAATATATTTTCACATCAAAGTCAGGCAATTCACGTGGAAGAATACCATGGAATCCATAAATTTTTAAATTAAGATATTGCTTCTGTTTTGTATTATGAAAATATTTTGTAGGGCCACAGAGGATGGACTGGCACTTTTGAAATTTAAGAAACTTAATCAAACCATTACTATGTAGGAGAACAATTTGTACAGCCTTCCACAACTTCAAAGAGGTAGTGATACATATTTATCCTTTTGGCAATATCAGATGAGGTTTCTTCCAAGTTGTTTTTCAGACCTGGTTTGATATCATGGTTCAACAGAAGGAGATACAACATATCTTTGCTATTTCTATCCCCAGCAACAATATTCAAGGGGGTCAAGAGGCCTTTAGTTTGGGGATTGTTATCTGCATCATGATGAAGTACGAAAGAATCCATTCTGGTATTATTCCACATATACGCACTGTGAAGGGGTGCCAAGCCATTCAGAGTTCTTGCATGAATATCTTCCTTGAGCAACCAACTCATGGACAATGTCTAAATGTCCACTCTAGGCTTCCCGATGAAGAGGGGTATACTTACCTCATTTCTAGTATACGTATGAGTAGTCTTTTTGGAAAGTAGTCTCGGCACTGTAGTAAGTCGATTAATTTCAGCATCCCAAAGAAGAAATTTGCATGGATTCTTCTCCATTATTTTCTTGCAATTGATACCTGCCTCACGTTTTCATCTCGTTTCTTGCCTAACCAGAGACTTTGAGTACCAGTGGGAATGAGGTGTCCATGTATTTCCCCAACAGTTCACGTTGGTTGAAATGGTCAGAAAAATCCGGTGAATTTTCGCCATATGTTTTTTCACCATGATTTATTTTCTCTTTTTCCATTTTTACTATTTTAAATTATTCTAACTGGAGAGTAGTGAATTGATAGAGAGCAGAGGAAAGATTTTCCTCCGTATTCAAATGCATAGACTGAAAATGAGGACCAGTGGTGTCTTCATGTGCAGCTTATTCTAGGAAGGAGAAAATAGGAAACAATGTATTTCTACGTAAATGATTTTGGAAATACCAAGATATAGTGAAAGAGAACTTACTATTCAATATATGAGCTTTAAGAGCTTTCTAATAGATCCATTATTTATTGGTAACCAACATTAGAAAAAATGTATAATGCAGTAGTAAAATAAAAGTCCTTTGTATGTCTATCTAAATTCTTGTTTTTTTTCAAAACACTTGTTTTCATCTAAAAAAGTAGGCCTGGGCTGGGAAGGTTCCTCAGTGGTAGAGCGCTTGTCATGTATGCCAGAGGCCCTGGGTTTGATTCCTCAGCACCACATAAGCAAAAAGAAAAAAGCCAGAAGTGGTGCTGTGGCTCAAGTGGTAAAGCGCTAGCCTTGAGCTGAAGAGCTGAGGGACAGCGCCCAGGCCAGAGTTCAGGCCCCAGGGCCGGACCAAAAAAAAAAAAAAAAGTAGGCCTATCTATTGTCTTCAGGTGAGATTGATGATTGAAGATGCTTAATGAGAAGTCAAAATGTATTAGTAGTCATTTGATATCAATTAAATTTCATTTTTTCTTCTTGGAGAATATAATGATCAAAGCAATAGTTCAGAATGAGCAAGCAATAGTTCAGCATCATGCTTCCAGTGCAAGTGGATCTCCAGTAAGTAATCCTCTCTACCATTTTCCACAAAGTTTTGTCACACATACAATCTGCCTGCCTTCTCTTGCTGCTTTCCTAGCCTGGACCTTTTCTTTCATTGTGCAGGAAAAGTGTGATTCAACTGATTTCAGTCAGATCGGTTCCTAGAATTATAAAGGATTTAGATTCTTTTTTTAAAAAAAAATTAATTGTGGGGCCTGAACTCTGGGCTTGGGCACCGTCCTTGAGCTCTTCAAATCAAGGCAAGCGCTCTACCACTTGAACCACCGAACCACTTCTGTGGTTCTGTTTATGTGGTGCTGATTTGGGAAATGGCAGAGTAGAAAGTGAAACGATGCAAACAAAAACATAAAAGCAAAATAAATTAGGATAATTATGGAGCAACCATATTGTCTATGAGACTCAAGAAAGAGAGAGTGGAAGAGAGATACAGATGTGCAATGACCTAGCTAGCCAAAAAATCCATGCTTTTGATTCATTTACAAAGCAAAAATTTTATTTTTTATTTCTTAAAAGAGATGGAAATATAATTTATGTATTTACTTGAAATTAGTAAATACATTTTGAGTAGCCTACATAAAGAGACATAGCTTTGACCAAATTACAAACAAGAATCTTAATCCTTGGGATGGGAAATTGGCTCAATGGTAGAGTGCTTTTCTTGCCGCTTACTACAGTGCGGAGAATACTTTCCAAAAAGGCCACTCCTATGAATACTATGGATGAGGATGAGTATATCCCTCTTCATCGGGAAGCCTAGAGTGGACACTTAGACATTGTCCATGAGTTGGTAGCTCAAGGCAGATATTCACGCAAGTACTGTGAATGTCTGGAAACTCCTGCACAGTGCTTATATGTGAAAAATATTGCAACAGTACACACACACACACACACACATCATCATCATCAGATTTCTTTTTAAGTATTTGTTGTGTATGGTCTTAAGAAGAAATTTACATTACTAACTTGAATTTCTGACAGAACAATATAATCACTATACATCTTGCTTCTTTACTCTCAATATTAAATTGCTATCTAAGTATGTGCAATAGATAAGTATAGGAAAAAGTAGGAGCCACACTGGTGGCTCATGTCTTTTTTCCTAGCTAATCAGATAGACGAAATCTGATGATTGTGGTTTGAAACCAGAGCAAGAAAAAAAGTCCATTAGATTTAGGTTTGAAAGTAACCAGCAAAAGCTACAAATGGAGCTGTGGTACAAGCAATAAAATGTTAGCCTTGAGAAAACTAAAACAAAAAAATAACAAATTCTGGGACAGAGCTAGGCCCTGAGTTCAAGCTCTAGTATTACTATTCAACTAATGAAGGAATGAATTAGTTAAAGAATTACCTAAAATAAATTAAGTGGTCACATGTGGAGGGGCAGATAAAATGAAACTACCATGGTGACTGGATTATGTATTATTTTGTAATAAGGCAAATTATCATTTGTCCTAATCACTAATATTTTATTTGAACTTTTTTGTACAATAAACCCTGAATTTGGCATGCGTGTTTATGTGTGTGTACATGTGCACACATGTGTGTTTATGTGTGTGTGTGCTTGTGTGTGTGTGTGCTGTTGAAATGTTGCTTGCCAATATGAACAGGGTGAGGCTGAAAAGAACTGTGTTGTAATGTTTCTTTATTTATCAGTTTTCTGTCCTGTCATTTCAGTGGAACCACCCTTCTGTACATTTTATTTGTTAATAACATCATCATAATCAAAGCATTTACAACATAAGTAAGATAAAAGTGATCATTTTCAGTTCTTAATATATGTTAGGTAAAAAGATACACATATAATTATGTAGTAAGTTATTGCTGTAAGATGACTATCAGTACAAAATATGTATTTGACTTCTTAAATTGGTTATGTTTTTAAGAAATATTCATGGAGTGATTTTGACCGACTTGACCAAATAGGTATTACTGTCTGGTTATTTCTGTAAAACTCAAGGTGGATAAACTCTTTCTGGATTTTTGTTGAAAATAACTTTCTTTGTAAGATCGTATCTATTCACACTAAGATAATAAACCCCATATTTTTAAGGTTTGAATATCGCATCATATTGATTGAAAATCAGTACTGTGGCTATGCTTGTTAGATATATATTTTAAAAAATGTGTCTTCTCCCGATTGTGGATGCATTTGAAGTTGTTTTGTATATACAAAGGTTTCTTCATTAATAGTTCTTTTGTGGGAGTAACGATCACAACTTTAACAAATAAGGCTTTTTGAATATCTTTTCCAATATAAATAACATTCCAGAGTGAGTCTTGCAATTTCTGAAAACCATTTAAATATTTTAGTAATATTTTACTTCATTGACTATACAGCTAAAGACATTTCTGAAATAAATATTGTTAAGATCTGAAAATGTAAGTGGGTATATAGGCTTTTTTATGGATCATTTTATGAAAAGCCTGTTTTTATGAAACTAAAACAAATAGAATAAAAGAATATAAGTGAATTGGGTAACCTAATTATTAGTATAATTTTGTTTTCTATTAGCACAGTCCTTTGAATGTAGGTGATGCAGTTAAATTATTTTTGTGTCACTGTGCTTAAGTTATTTTTAGAATCTTTGTAGTTATAAGAGTGAATTTGTACTATAAATAAATGTCTTTTAATATGATTAGGATTAATCTTGTGTTTTGTGTTCTACTCCCATGAAATTAAGTTATTTTCAAGTGTTAATAGTTTATAATTGAATCTTCAGTATCATAAGAAATTTTGATGAGCTGGGCACTGGTGGCTCACGCCTGTAATCCTAGCTACTCAGGAGGCTGAGATCTGAGGATCGTAGTTCAAAGCCAGCCCGGGCAGGAGAGACCATGAGACTCCTATCTCCAATAAACCACCAGAAAACCGGAAGTGGCGCTGTAGCTCAAGTGGTAGAGCCCTCATCTTGAGCTGAAGAGCTGAGGGACAGTGCCCAGGCCCAGAGTTCAAGTCCCATGACCGACCAAAAAAAAAAAAAAAAGAAAGAAATTTTGAAATAAATTGGTAGTATTGATGTCTTTATTTGGGGGGAAGGGGTTCAGTAGTGGGGCCTGAACTCTCGGCCCTGTCCCTCAGCTCTTCAGCTCAAGGCTAGCCCTCTTCCACTTGAGCCACAGCGTCACTTCCAGCTTTTTTCTTTATGCTTGTTTGGTGCTAAGGAATCAAACCGAGGGCTTCATGCATCCAAGGCAAGCACTCTACCACTAAGCCACCTTCCCAGCCCTTCATGTCTTTTTAAACCAATAGTATTCACAAGTTGAAGAGTCTTTAATTCATACTTAGGTCTTGGTGTCTATGATTTTTTTATCCTCTCATTCCTAACATTAATAATAGGTCAGAGTGCATTTTTGAGTATAGGAAAAGTAGAATATTTATCTGGGGTCAAAGGTGCTTTTTATATCAGTCTTGCTTTAATAGCATTTTAAAGTAGTACCTTTCTCTCAAAATGTTGGGTATAAAAAGCAATGAAAATACTTCGAATGGTAAACAACTTAGTTGAGCTACAATGTGGAAATGATTGGTTCATAAGACCTGCAGTATGTTTCCATCAGGAATTGGGGAGGTCATTCTTTCATTAAGACAGTGTTAAACAGAGATAGTGTCCCCAGGCAGTGCAGTGTTGAGTGAAGGGATAAAATATGATTTCTACTATTTTGAGCTAGAAATCAAGAATATTATACTTGAGCAGTTCCTTTCACCAGGGAGGGTATGCATTGATTATGAACTTTGAGTTTTCATATTACAGTTCCCTATTTTCTAACAAAGATAAAGTGAAATATTGTGAAAGTGAAAACAATAATTCTGGGAAATTTTCCTAGAATTTGTAGAGTAAGTGCTGGTATTTTAGTCATAAAATACAATGAGGTTAATTGATACACTGGGAGATGATCCTCAGGCTAACACTTACCATGTGTGCAATGTTGTACTAGTAATTCCAACTGTGAAGACTTCAGTATCATCATCTGAGAATTAAAAATGTAAGTAGTTCCACTTTATGCAATTATTTTGAGGATTAAATTATATACCATAGGTAAAGTACTTGGAAAAACAATTAATTAGCATTTGGCACATTCTACCTGTTATTTCATCATGTGATGAATTCTAACATTTTTACCATGATTTTATATGTGCAACGTGATATATTGATATTCATTGCATTGATCACCTTCCTGTCACTATGAGGAAAATACCTGCAAAGAAAATTTCTGAGGAGGAAACTATTATATTGACTCATGGTTTAAGAGATAACGGTTTAAGATCAAATATCTCCATTGTTTTTAATCATATTTTTATTATCTTAACTAGGTGTACATGGTTATTTCCATTCAATAAATGAGTTTCTAAAGTATAATGGATGTTTATATAACTTTTCCCTACCCTTCCAAACCTCACCCCACTTTAATTTTTTCTAGTTTCATATTATTTCATTGAAATATAATGTCTTCAATTTACTCTATAACTAGCTTTATTCCTTCCCTTTGACTTCCCCTCACATATTCCAAGTGATAGTTTCCTGGTATTCATTTTGTTAGAATAAAAGTTCAATTTTATAAGAAATTACACCTTTTAAATACTGCTCTGAAAAATGAAAACTTTGGTTAATACTGTTGTTTAACTTGCATAAAATTCTGGCTTCCAAATATGCAACAGAACATGGGTCCTTTGTGTGTCTGGCTCTGACTTCGTTTACTTAACATATTTTTAGATCTATCCCTTTCTTTGCAAATAATGTAACAGTGCTCATAATGGATAGGTGCAATCCAATTGTGTATATATGACACAATTTCTCCAACCATCCCTCTGCCAAAAGGCATCTTGGCTGTTTCCATAACTTGGTTGTGGTGAATAGTGCAGTAATTTAACAAGGTGGTGAAAGTGATTTTACTGTAACCTTTTGGAAGAATTCATCACTATCTTTCTGGGAGCAATCCTGTAGCCAGTTTTCTAGAATAAGCACATCCTTCTTTCATCTCCATCAAAACGTATTGCAAGTTCTTAAAAACACACTCTCCCATACATGTCTCAATAAGCTAAAACCACAATATGCCCATATTCTTTCAATATATTATTAATACTTACATAAATTTAGTGAGAACCTTCTATGTACTTTCCTAATGTGGGAATGAGAGAAATAACAACAGAGTAAAAGTAAGAAATATATATTTAAATTAGCTATTATCATATTTAAAATCTTTTTCAGCTCTAACTCATAGCCGCACTTACTATTATTTTAATCTTTATTTGATTACTTCATCTATCCCCTAAATTATAACAGGTGAGTTAAATACAGACAAAAAATTGTGATTTGATTTTGACACTCATGTGTGAGGATGCACAATATGGGCAAATAGATTGATTGGAATTAATAGCAATTATCCATTTTGTTAAAGTAGAGATGTTTTTTTCCAAACTGATACATATTTCATTCAAAAAAAGAAACTTGTAATAATTCCCTTTGTTTTGCTCCTCATTAACTTTTGTTTCCATTTTATTTTATAATGAAGGATGAGTTCATATATGTACTGTAGATACAAAAATATGTTAAACTATTTCTATCCATATGTATTGATATATACATACATACATATATTACACAGGTTACAATGATAATTTATAACTTCTGTAACTATACACTTTACTAAATTATTAAAAACATCAATGGTTCATGCCTGGAATCCTGGTTAGAGATCTGATGAACATGATTTAAAGCCATCCTGGGCAGGAAAGTCCATGAGGCTCTTATCTCCAAACAACCAACAGAAAATAAGAATTGGAACTGTGGCTCAAAGTAATAGAGAGGGAGCCTTGAGAGTTAAAGCTCAGGGACATCACCCAGGCTCTTAGTTCAAGAACTACTATCTACCCAAAAAATCTATTTAATTTACACCTGTGTAAGTAGAGTATTTCCATCACCCAAATGCACATCGATGCTCATTTGCAAGGTAACTCTGTTTTGTCTGAAGTATCACTAACCATTATCACTAAAGTAGCATTGGAATGTGGGTTCATTCTCTCTCTCTAATGGATTTTTCTCCACTAAAATACTCAAGTGTTACAATTATTCCACTTCTTTAAAATCATAGCTTTTTTCTTTAATACCTCTAATATTACAGTTTGAATTCAGTGTCTTGTGCCACCTAAATGAGTGTTCTTACCACTTTATCATGTGCCCAGCCCTAAATTATCCTGATAATTATTCAGATAGAAACTGGCATCCTACTTGTGTATGATCTTGGCCTCAGTCCACTTTATGTTATTCTTCCTGGAATTTAGAATAACAACTGCATGGTATTCTGTACAGTTTTCTCTGTCTAGTCTGGGCATTAGCCACTGTTCTCACATCAGTGCACTCCCATGTAGTCAGGATTCTCATAAGCTTGTCATAGCTGATTTTTAAAAAAATCTTTGCATTTCCTGCAGGTTCTTGAGTACTGAATTAGTTTGTGTTTTCTTGTCTTGTTTTGTTTCATTTGATTGTATGTGTTGACTTGTTCCCCACTTTTCCTTTTGTTTCTTCCCATGAGGGTCTTACCTAAAGTGCTGAGAGACCTATTCTTCTTTCTCAAGATAGTCAGGGTGAACATTATTTATTCCAAAGCAATTTCAGTAACATTTAAACACCTTCATATCTAGGAATGGTATACAAATGCTAAGCGCTGAGAAGGGTGTTTTTACTTTCACGGTAGTCTTTGTCATACACAGATCATGAAATATATGAAGATAATATAACTACAGATGCATGCCAGGAGGAGAAAAACCTATTATTAATTGTTTGACAGAGGCTTCCCTTCTAGTGAAAGAAATACATTGCTTGATGCAGGATTTCACAAAAAATCATATTGCTAGGAAGAACCTAAGCAATCATCTAATACTATAGACTTGAGAGTGATGAATTGACTTCCTGAATAATTTACTTTTGGGTCAAATAAAAGCAGGCTTCCAAAAAGAGTGTAGATATTAGAGAAACATGATGAATTTTATGTAAATATGTCCTTAGCTGATTTTGTTAATTTGTGAGCTAATACAGGGAAATAAAGTACAGCAAAGGTAAAAATATAAAGAACTTCACATTGAAATATGCATTTGTGTGTGTGTGTGTGTTCATGCGCATGAAAGTATGCAAACACACACGTGCATGTGCTCATGCATGCATTCATCATTCTTGAGGCTTGATAGTGCCTGGGAACTATTCCTCAGCTTCTGTGCCCAAGGATAGTGGTCTACCACTTCAGCTGCTTTATATATAGTACCTAGTTAAAATTCTGCCTGTCCTCTATGCTTCACTGCTCTTTTATTCATTTCCTGAGGTAATCACAAGCCTAAGTCATATATATGTCTAATTGCTTTAAAAATACTGTTACTGCTTGGCACCAGGGGCTCCTATCTGTACTCTTAACTACTTAGGAGGCTTAAGAACAGAACCCCGGCCAAAAGTTTAGTGGAATTCCTTCTCAATCTATAGCTGGGTGCATTGGATCATTTCCCCCATCCTTCACTATCTAGTTACTACGATTGGAAGGATTGTGGATCCAGGCCATTCAAGATAGCATGCTGGACAATTTGGTGTTCACTTCCGATGCCATTGATGATGAGAAGGCTAAAAGGACAGATCAGGTGCATGTTCTTGTGGAAAGGAAACCCCTATCCTAAAATTAAACACTGATATGACGCCGGCCTAGCAAGAAAAATATACCCCAAGTTGAAATACCCACAATTTCCCACAACCAAAATAAGTATATACATGAACATTCAAGAACTTAGTACAATCTGTTCTTTGCTCAAATATCAGCTTCATCTGATTATCATATGATGTGACAGAACAGTTTCTCCATTAATCTTATGATAATTTAAAAAGACCTAAAAAATTCTTTCTCACTTATTAAGTGCAAATTAATGGCAAATTGCATCATTTCTTACATATTTGACTACCACTATAAATTCATATTATGATTATTATTAATATTAATATATTCTGATTTATTACATTACTTTGTAACAGTTTTTAAACATTTTGCTTTTCTGCTGAAGTTGAAGTATTTAAATAGTATTATCAAAATATATTCCTTGGGTATTTAGGGCAGTTTTTTACAAAGTTTTTAACCAATGGCTTCTAAGAATTCGTAACTGGTATATCATTTGGTTTATTTTTAATTTCAATTTAATTTTATTTTAATGTTAATGTACACAGGGGTTATACAGTTACATAAATAAGGTAAAGTAATGAGTACATTTCATAGGGAAGGAACATTGTTATCTCTTCCATCGATTTTTTTGTATACTCAAAGAAGAACTACTGATGCTTTTACTGTTGCTATTGATCTATGGGTACTTTTGCTTTCTTTGTTAATGCATTTTTATTACAAAATCGATATACAGAGGGTTTACACTTAATTAAGTCAACTAATGAGTACACTAAATTTTATTTTCTAAATTTCAAATTTTGGGCTTAAATAATTTCTTTTGTTTCTTTAGGATAATTCATTTTTTTCAGAGTTGTAGGATTAGTTAATTTATTTTTGCATGATTTTACACATGTAAATTATTCAGACACATGTATTTTGCTTTTATAACATTTAACATATGACTAAAAATTGTTTTCTTAATTGTTATATGGTTAATGATTTTAAATAAATTTATTTTCTTATAGTTATAAACATATTTGTCCAGGTAACAAATCCTTACTGTATTTTCAAGAAGCACATACTTTATTAAGAAAGGCTTCATTACTTGGCCACTTTTTGGAAATATTTTTACTTGAATTAAAAGAAAAGTATGAACTCGGCCTTGTGATTTGTGCCATCAATTTTCTAGCTATGGTGGGAAGTGTAAATAGGGTTTGTAATTCGAGAGATACTGCGAAACTCTGTGACATTATTATAAAACTATTCAGAATGAAATGATTAGAGATATAGCCATTGCTACTGTTATATAGGGCACCTCGCTATCATATTCTAAATCTTGAGTTAAAACACCAGTTACATCAATCTTTTGTCAAAATAAAAGGACACATGTTTCAAAATGTTTATTATTTAAACTTATTTGCAAAGATTCTCATGTCTTCTATTAATTTTCAATTTACTTAATCTATTAAAATCCAAGTATAATTGGATTTTAAATTGTACGAGCAATATTAAGATTTCATATATTAACATACTTTACTATTTGTGATAATTTCCTCCATTTAATATGATAATATCAATTTTCCAAATGTGTGTATGTGGTTTGTATGTGTGTGTTTAGGTGGTTTTTGTGTGTGTGTGCTTTGTGTGTACTTTGTAATGTTTGGGAGATCACATCATTGCTTCACACATGGTAGGCCAATGTTTTACCACTGGGCTATACTGCCTAGTTATAATCTAAATAGTGGTTTAAATCATGATTTTGAAACTATCATTCCTTGTATGTTTTTTCAAAATTATATATGATAAAATGTGATCCGTATTCTATCCACTCTAGCAATTTTTATTGTTATTTAGAATATTTCCACTGCTTTTCCACTTCCAAACTCTTGTGTTTGTTATTGATAAAGGTTTTACTTTGCTTCTTTTCTCTCTTCATTCTTTCTCCCTTTAGAGTTTAGCTATTCTTTCTCTTATTTTGTTTTGTATTTTTGTCATTAATTGGGCTTGGACTCTGGGCTTAGGCGCTGTCTGTGTGCTCTTCCGCTCAATGAGAAGTGCCCTACCGCTTGAGTCAAAGCACCAGATCTGGTTTTATAGAGGCTTATTGGCTATAAGATTCTCATGGTCGTTTCTGCCAGGGATGGCTTTAAACTATGATCCTCAGATCTCAGACTCCTCAGTAGCTAGGGTTACAGATATGAGTCTCAGGCACCCATCCTACCTCCATCCATATAAAAAATTTTAAAATAAAAAATGATTATCAAACTAAATGTGAGATGTGAAAACCTATAAAAATTAAATGTAAAATTGCATGACATTGCATCAGTAAGGGTTTCTACAAATTTGATATGGAAAGCATTAGTGGCTAAAAAAAGCAAGAATAAACTGGATTATATCAAGTGATAGCTTTTCATAATTCTAAGGATACTATAACCGAAGTGAAAACATATCCAACAGATACAGGGAACATATTTGTTAATGCTACAATGTTAATGCTACAATATTTCTGAATCTTAAGTATTTTTATATATTCAAATTCTATATAAAATTTTACCTGAATAGGATATTTCTTTGAAGAACATATATAAATTAATAGTCAATAGGAGGAGCATATGAAATAAGTTCTTCTTTAGTTTCTAAGAAAAAAGACAAAGAAAACTCACTAGTATGACCGTAATATAAAAAGATGACACAAAATATAGTAATGCATTTGTGGAGAAAATGATAAACTCTACATAGGAGAATGATTTGTATAATACTGTGATCATTTTAGCAAGCAAAATTGCAAGTCTTCAAAAGGTCAAAGAGAATTGTATATGATCCAGCCATTATACTTCTATGTATGTATTAAAGAGAAGTAAAAAACTTGTTTGGACAGGGAATGTAGTTCATTGACAGTGCACTTGAATAATATGTGTGAGACCCTGGAAATAATCCCCAAAAACAAATTTGAAATGACACACTATAGAGGATGTATGCTGGACAAATTCCTGTAAGTGAATTTTATATCTATTTTAACGTCTGTTCTAAAATTTACAGCATTTCTATTTGAAGAAATGCAAGTTTGTGAACATTAGCCTTGGGAAACCTATTATTGTACAATTTACTTCCAAAGCACTAAAATATATACAATAAAAGTAGATTATATATTAATGTGAATTTCATGTCAGCAAAAAAAGAAAACTATTGTTAAAAACACTTCACACAAATTGCAGAATACCTAAAAAGATGTTTTCAATGTTGGCTAAAAATTCTTTGTAAACTACAGCGTTTAAAACAAAGTTGTGGGGCTGGGAAGGTGGCTCAGTAGTAGAGCGCTTGCCTTGCATGCTCGAGGCCCTGGGTTCGGTTCTTCAGCACCAAATAAGTAAAAAGAAAAAAGCCAGAAGTGGCGCTATGGCTCAATTAGTAGAGCGCTAGCCTTGAGCTGAAGAGCTGAGGGACAGCGCCCAAGCCCAGAGTTCAGGCCCCACGACCGGACCCCAAAAAATAAATAAATAAAATAAAACAAAGATGTGATTTCTGTGTATTTTGAATTTCTTTGGTCAGTATTTTTTTGAGTTTATACAGAGATAACTCAATCAAAAAGTGTATGTGATAAATGTAATATCTAGGAATTATACATCACTTATAAGAAATTGATGACCTTTTCTGGAAGAAACTTTTAGCAAATGACAGATGACCCAAATCTATGCATCTGCATTCTATGAAAGTCATATGTTACTTCCTCAATCCAATTGTATTCTCTACTTTGCTATGAAAAAATTATTCTAAAAGTAAGAGCCAATGGCAGTGAAAAGAAACAAAATACATAATCATCTTAATTTATTTGTGAAAATAACAAATGAAATAAAATAATTCCACTTAAGAGACTCCAATATTAGTACCTATGAAGATGTTCCTGAAAACCAGTATCCATTGAATTTTTGGAATTTTAATTTCTACCAGTATATAAAAACTAGAACAAGAAAACAAATATAGTCTTAGAGAAAACCAGCCTTGGACTAATTTTTTAAATTGTTTTGACATTACAAAAGGATTGATACCCTGGGAAGGGATGTGAAGAGTAAACAATGGAGGAAGCTGCAATGCTTGATAAGAAATGTACTCATTATCTTGCCCATGTAATTGTAACCCCTCTGTACAGTATATTCCCAATAAAAAATAAAATTTTAAAAAAAGTGACGAAAAGGAAAAAAAGAAAAGATAAGAAAAAAATCAAAAGAATTGATACCATTAAGAAAATGATTTTTCCGTATGGAAATCAACTTAAAATGTTTATTACTTATTATAGCTCAAATACCAAACAAGAGTATTTTTATAAAATCATTACAAATATCATTTTATTACTATAGTAAAATAGAATAAAAGACCAGTCCCAAAATATTATCATTATTCTTAATTCCTAATCATACCTAAATATCTTAAATAAAATAGTCATGTCTTTAACATAAACATAAATATTCTATCGTTTTTACTTAACATTTTCCAGGAGCAGGTATTCATCTTTCTAAGAAATGTTCACAGCAGTTAAAAGACGCTTTTTTTGAAATTAATGTGATATATGTTATTGTTGTTATTTGCAAGGCCTGGGCATTATGCCTCAGCCTTTTTATGCTCAAAGCCAGCATTCTACAACTTGAGGCACAGAGGTAACTCCTGTTTTTAGTGGTTAAATGGAGACAAGAATCTAACAAGTACTTTTTTGTGTGTGTGGGGGGGTGTTGTCCAGTCGTGGGGCCTGAACTCTGGCCTGGGCTCTGTCCCTTAGCTCTTCAGCCCAAGGCTAGAGCTCGACCACTTGAGCCACAGCGCCTCCAGCTTCTTTCTTTTTGCTTATGTGGTGCTGAGGAATCGAATCCAGGGCCTCATGCATGCAAGGCAAGCGCTCTACCACTAAGCTACCTTCCCAGCCCCCTAAAAAGTACTTTCCTGTCTGGGCTAGTTTCGAACACAATTCTCAGATCTCATTACCCAGAATAACCCAAATTATAGACGTGAGTCACTTGCACTTGGTTTGATGTACTTTTTTAATTTTAATTATGTTTTAAGATTTTTGTTTCACTATAATGTACATCGTTCTACACATAAATACAGATTTTATGCTACTATTTTTGACCTTTTTCATTTCAAAGATATAGAGTCTATTGTTCCAAAAGTTTCCTAGAATTAAATAACTAATATTTCAATAGAATGTAGAATCTATTACTTTCAAGGGAATTTTAGATATACACATGATATTGCAGTAACATTTACAGTAGGTTATTTGAAATAATTCTGTTCACACTCTTAAAAATTTGTGTGTAGTGGTGGGGAGAGAGGAAGTTAATTCACACTGGTTAGGAATTTGCAATACTTCCAAAATCTATTCCATAATTTGTTATAAACACATAGTCAATCTACCTGTTATGGTTTAGTTTTTCTGTTTCTTTATTTGTGCAAACTTTTAATATGGATGCATGCACAGTGGTAACATTAAAATACTAATCCAGATTTGTGGATATTTATATTTCTCTTGGAAAAACTAATGAGCTCCCAGAAAATGTCCATAAGGAGCCTTTCAATTCTAATATGACGGTTTGTCTTAAAATGCTTTAAATTCTACACACTCTAATGTGATGCTTTAAATTCTACACACTCTAATGTGAACCCAGGGTCATATTATGGAACTTTTCTCCTCAGAGAGTGAGCATTGCTTAACATGGATAGTATACCTTCATACATAGACTGGGCATGTCAAAGACGAAGTAGTAGTTGAACAATTTTCTTAGCAGTTTTTACAGATGAAATGGAAATAGAGCAACTATGAACTCAAAAGGAATGTGCAAAGAACACAAGGGCACAAAGTAGAATGTGCCAAGAAATGCTGAAGTATATTTTTTAATAATGTGTCATGTATGAGGGTGTGTTCAAAGTACAGATTCAGACAATGTACTTGGATATCTTGGGGGGGGACTGCTTTAAACTCTTCTGGGATAAATGTACAAGAACAAGCCCATAACTCTGACTCTAATCAGCCACATCATCATCAACTAGGGATATTTTCCAAATGCAAAGTGAGAAAAAAAGGGCTCATCACAGTTAGTATTCAGGTTGAAGCAATGGCAATCACATGACTTTTCTCATAAGTCTTCAATTGTTTTGGAGAATTAAAGTAGGAAAAAGCCAAGTAATTATTTTGCCTGTACCTAAATTACATGGGATGTATTCTATTTGTCTCTCTTTAACTTGAAAGTTATAGATTATGTTTTTTTACTCTATCTTGGGACAATGATCTGCTGTCAGTTATTTTCTTCTCGTCCCCTTCTTTTGCCCTTCCACGTACATAATTATTATTTAAGGAGACATACTTAAGCTTGCATTTCTAAATTCTTCAAAATTATCTGAACTACTTTATACTTCTGGCAGCCTCCTATATCTTTCTCAAGGGAAATATTTTTGACACTACCATTTTTATCCTCTATGATATTGGATATCTTCCTGCCTCATTCAGTGCAAGATATACATGAGACTCATCCAGATTTCTCAAAATTCGTACCACCATAAAATCCTACCTTACTTAGAAATCATGCTTTTAGAATGACTGGGGATGTGGCATCTCTCATTTTTGAATGACCCTAAGTGATACTTATAACCAGTCGTGTTTTAAACGAATATGCCACTCAGCAGATGAACGAATTGACAAAATGTGGTTTATGTATGCACGGTGGAATTCTATACTTCAAATTCATACGGAACTGGAAAGACTTGGAAAAATCCCACGAAGTAAAATAAACAAGACACAAAGAAACGGATTGCCTGCTTTTCTCATTTCTAATAAGTAGGAAATGTCTAGGATATTCCTAGCAGTTGAGCAGAATTGCTCAATAACTATGTATGTATGACCATATATGATGATGATGAGCAAAATGGACTCCTGGATGTGGGAACACAGTTTTCTGTTTGTGGTTGTTGTTTTTAATGTACTATGTGATTTATTTTTTCTTTTGTGTTTTCCCTTTGGTTTATCCCTGTTATATTTGATTTCAATATCCTGTGTATTGTATATACATTTATCTTAATTCGGCAAGCAAAGAGGAACAACGAAATGGCAAGACAAAGAAAAAAGAGCAAATGCAATAGCAATACTCACAAAACAACATGTTGGAAATTTACATTACAACTTATGAGGGGTATTGGGCTGAAGGAAAACTGTGAGAAAAATGAGGGAGCGGGTAAAAAGTTACACATGTTATGTATTCACTACCTTATAATTACTGCAACCCCTTTTATATATCACCTTGACAATAAAATTAAATTAAAAATGAACTGTATAAAATATAATTTCACTGTATTGGTATAGTAAATATTATTATATGTGTATTACCTTTTTAAGAAATGAAGATTTTTGGCAGCTAATTTGAATCAATTACCCCTTTTTAAATCAGAGGGTCATCAACTTGAATATTATCAAACTGTATAATATTTTCAGAATATACTTGCCATTATTTTGAAAAAAAAACATTGTTTTAGTATTGTCTCATACTAAAACAAAAATAGTTCAATCCTGTTGAAATTCCTAAATTTTAAAACGGAATAATTGTTAAGAGGACAGAGTATATGTGTTCTTCAACATTCCTGTGACTACTAACTACTCATTTTCAAATTCTGAACATGCCACACTAGAGACATTCAAAACAGTACCTGTTTGCATTTTATTTAATTCTGCAATAAGTGCAGTTTTCAATGGGGCGTTACATATTTAAATTCAACAGAAAAAATAGCCATAGTCTGGTAGAAGGTAAAACTATGAAGTATCTATATTAATTCCTCAAGAGTAAACATTTGTTCATCAAAGTAAGCCATTATTTCTATAACCATCGATCCCAAGTTTTTATGCCATTAAGTCATCCTAGCCCAACAATTTCCAACTTGTAATGTGCACCTTAAAATTCCTTAAATTCACAACATGACAAGCATATAACTATTGTGAGAAAATACTACACTTCTGCTAATGTGATGCCTTTTGTATTGTGGAAAGAACACTACACTAAACTTTGCTGCATCATTTTCCACCCAGTGTTATTCTTGAGATCAGAACACTTGAAAATATTATTTATAGTTATATATTTTATCTATCATAGATATTCAGGAGATCTGAATGTCTGAATATTAAGATCTGAAGACTCTGGTTCAAATCCCACCCAGGAAGGGCGGCTCCTTAGATTCTTACCTCCAATAAACTGCTCACAAAAAGCCTCACACAGGTGGCACTGAGGTTCAAGTGGTAGACCAGTAGCCTTGAGCAAAAACAGGCTCAGGGACAGTGCCTAGGCCAAGAAGTTAAGATGTCACACAATTACTCTCTTCATACCATGTTACACCAAAGTCTCAAAAAGTTGCTCTTTTGGTAAATTTAGAAATTAATAGCATCAGTTTGTTGTCAACTTTATCTAGATTATTCACATTATCATGTTACTTTTGAACTGTTGAAATGAAATGTTAATTCTAATTATACCTTACTTGAAAGAATATTTTAGGCAAATAGAAAGCCAGAATCATTTGTGAATTTGTAAATTAACTCTTCTACTTAAAAACAATTTTATAGTAACCTATAGAATATTAAATTACAAACAAAAATATTTAATTTAAATCTAAATTCTAATTTACCCAGGTCTACAAAGTCGTACATTAAATGAACTTTTCTATTTCTCTAGGCTTAAGCTTTTGTAATCCTTCATCATTTTTTTGGAATCTAACAGAATGATGGTTGCTTTTTCAAATTCTTGGTTGGAAATCATGAGCTCTTTTGCATCTAGTAATGTTCTGTAATGAAGACCACATTTAAACACAACTGAGGATTATATATGAGTTGCATTTCAATTGGAAACTTTGCTTCTCAAAATATATTGACAAAATCAGCCCAAACTTCCAACTGTTTATTCCTTTCTGGCTTATTTTTTATCCTTTTCTTGGTTTGTTTTACTGAGACAAAATTATACCACCTATTCCACTGAAAGTATAACTATGTCATTCCATTTTCTAATCACCTGTCTTATTCTGAGTGCTAGAATTCCTGGCTTGTATCACATTGTCTTACCATAGTTTTTTGATTTATTTAATCTAGATACAGACTAGCAATTCTGAACTTCTCCAATAATATTTTCCACTAGAGTGATGGCTCAGACTGTTTATGTACTATTTTCAGTGATGTTCTAACATTTGACACAGGATATGAACATTTTCAGATGCAACTGAAGGGGTCTCTGATTCATTCCTCCCTGGATCCGATCCCTTTATTAATGATGACTTGACTTTCTTACTATCTCTGTTCCCACCTATGTAATATTCTCAAGCTTTTTGGGGAAATTTCACTTTAGGACTTTCCAATATTAAAAATTATCACTTGATTTATTTTTACTCAGGACATATTTTCTAACTTTTCTACAGAATTTGAGAGTTGTTCCATATGTGTGTTTGAACATATAAGTGCATCTGTGTGTATGTGAGTATTTGTATGTATATATGTATGCAAAAACCTCAAGCTCTTCTTCAGCAATCTTGCTCATAACTAGTATTCCACCACTTGAGACATTATTCTAATGCATCTTTTCGCTGGTTAATTACAGTGTCTCAAAGACTGTTTTGCCCAAGCTGGATGCAAACTGAACTTCCCAGACTCCTTTACATTCTTAAGTTTTATTTCTCCAGGGGTATCAACTTTTGAACTACAACCATTTTTGTGAGTATAAAATCTAAGCTGTTTCCCAGATTTTTAACTTAAGTTCATATAAAGATAGATGAACATACACATTACATATACTGAGTATACACTGTTAGAAATATGATCCTAAGCACGGTTCAAGTGGTTCACACCTATAATCCTAGCTAATTAGGAGGCTGAGATCTGAGCATTGCAGTTCAAATCCAGCATAAGTAGGAAAGTTTCTGAGGCATTTATCTCTAATTAACCACCAGAAAACTGGATGTGGTGCGGGGCTAAAAGGTATAGAACAAGTTTTAAGCTGAACAACAGAGGGACAGTGCCCAGGCCCAGAGTTCAGGCCCCACTACCATCCAAAAAAAAAAAAGAAAGAAAAGAAAAAGAAAAAGAAATGTAATCTTAGCCACTAGTTCATTGCTAGTATAATTCCTGCTCTCTCGACATGGCCTTTTTTTCCAGTTAAGTCCATGGTCTTATATATGAATTGCTTGGAACCAGAATTATTCTTCCATTCTACTTTTTACAAATTTGAATGATTAGCTATCATGATTTAGAGCTAGTAGAAGAAAGAGACTGTTCTCATCCTTCATGGTCCACGTAGTAGTAATGCTTTCTCTATGTGACTCCCATAGATCTACATACTGGCCTTGGCTTTATTCTTTCAAAGTTGTCTTGTTTGCAGAGTCTTCTATAGAGTATTGAACCATTATACTTAAATACAGAACTTATCTTTCTCTTATTCCTATTGTTTCTCCTTCTGTTAACTTATGTACACTTGGGTAAAAATGCACAATACAAACACTGACAAAAAATGTTTCTGAGAACCTTCTTCCCACTTAAAATAGGTCTTAATTTACAGAGCACTTAGGAAATTTGAACTTAATGTACTCCAGGATAATGTTTTTCTTTTTCATGTTTTTCATTGTGAAAATGGTGGACAGAAGGGTTAGAGTTACATAAGTAAGTTAATGACTGCATTATCTAACGAGCATTGTTACCTCCTCTTTTGTCTTTCCCCTGCCATGCCTTTTCTCCCCACCACCCCAACTCTCCCCTCCTATCCCTAAGTTGTAAAGTTCGTTTTCAATATAGTGTTTTGTTCATCTCATTGTTACAACAGGTCATACTGTATCCTTGTTTCACCACTTTATTTCCCTTCCCCTCCCCACATTAGAAAAATGTATGTGCAAGGTCACTGATATCAAACAGTGGTAACGGGTTATATCATGGAGAAAGAAAATAGAAGAGAAACAAAAACACCACATAATATATGTTAAATACATTAAAAACAATAGTAAGAAAGAAAAAAACAACTTGTGTCCCTATTTTGGGGCTCATTTCATTTAACATATTCTTATATGGCCATATGTACATGGATAAGGTTTTATAAGCCATGTACATTCCATATTTTCTCATTACTAAGTTGTCTCTGAAACACGTGTTACCTCATGCCCAAAGATGTCTTCGTGCTATATCAATGAAGCCAGAAAACCTTCACTTTGCTGGAGCAGCACCGTAGATTGTTACTGAAGTAATTGGAAGGAACTTTTACAGGAAGTAGAAACTGAATCCAGGAGATAAATTGAACATAGAGAAATGACAAAGTTCAAGTTAATTTGTGCTGTCCTTTTACTGTACAAGAAAATAATCCAAGGCTTGAAGGAAACTCTGTCCCTGAATTTTTCGAGTGTGCTCTTTACTCATAAAACTTTCTGTAGACTTGTAGTTGAGAGTATTACAAAAGGAAACAATATGCCATTTGAAGGCCAGCATAGAAAAAATGGAAATAACATTGTTGTACAATGTTCTACTGCAAAGAATCAAAGACACGGAGGTTTTAAAATGTCTTATGCATGGATATTTAACACCTGAGATGTTTCTCTTGTTGTAAAATCAGATATCCATTCCTTTATTCTGGTCCTGAGTTCGCCATATCCATAAGGATTCCAAAAACCAGGATCCAGTGAGTATGATCAGCAAAAGGAGCCTCTTTTCAAACCAGTGCTTTAAGGATGGTACCAAAGAAATATGTGGTGGGGGGTTGTTTGCTTGTTTGTTTCTTTAGTTTGTGCTGCTTCTGGGGCTTGAACTCAGAGCCTGGACCCTGTCCCTGAACAATTATCTTTCCTGCCCACCTGCCCCCAAAGCTAGTACACTACTGCTTGAGCCAAAAGTCCACTTCTGAATTTTTTGGTGTTTAATTAGAGATAAGAATTTGACAGATTCTCCTGCCTGGGTTGGCTTTGAACTGAGATAGTAAGAAAGATAAGTGACATCAACTTTATGGACTTCTCTTTTGTACCAAGAAATATTAGATGAAGGTTATTATAATGGTAATATTTGACAATTTTTAAAAGAAGAGAATACATCCAGCAAAGAAGCCATAACAAATAATTCAGCAAAAGTAGGTGCACTGAATCATATTGGAAAAATTTTTTGCTTGGGAAGATTCCTATTCCAATCATAGTTCCTTTTGGGGAAACTTAAAGTATATTTGACTTTTTTTGTTGGTCGTGGGGCTTGAACTCTGATCCTGGGCACTGTTCCTCAGCTCTTGATTTCAAATTGCGTGCTCTACCAGTTTAGATACAGCACCACTTCCTGGTTTCTGATGGCTAATTGAAGATAAGTGTCTCATGTACTTTCTTGACCAGGCAAGCTTTGAACCACAATCCTCTGGTCTCAACCTCTTGAGTAGCTAGGATGACAGGTGTGAGCCACCAGCACCCGGCTCATATTTGTATTTATGTGCACTTAATTATATGTAGACAAATAATTGAAATTTGAATCAAATGATGACATTTCAGCTTTTCAGAAAATTTGAGGAAGCAATAAATATGTCCTCCTTTTCCATGTTGTTACATTAATGACTCATGAGCTATTGGACTCTACTTTAGCATCTTCTGATGTCTGCGAGTAGAGAAATATAGAATGACAGATTTTTAGAAAGCAATGGAATTCAGATAGGAAAGAACAACATAGAATGGCATTCAATTTATCACACAGATATTAAGAACTAGCCTAAGTGATATAGAATGCTAAAGGTAATGAGGAATAAGCTTGGTTCATAACTAGTTCTTCAATAATCAAATATGGTTCCCTAGAAGAGTTTCTGGTATAATTTAGTTATTATTATTGTAAGGTCCGCTCCTGGATGGCTTGCATACTCCACCCAGTACCTGTGTTACCTAGGCAACTAGGACACCTGGAAGAGGTCACATCTGCATCCACTGAGGTCAATCTGAATTTGATGTGGCCACAACTTTCTACGCCCATGACCTAGATAAGGCCTAGCCCAGGCCCGGACGCCCTGTTTCTGCTCTTTTCTAGCTCTTTCTCAGTTCTTTCCTTCTCTTCTCTTTCCCAGCTCTCTTCTCTTTCCTAGCTCTCCCTTTCCCACCTCTTTCCCAGATGCTCTCTTTTCTAGCTCTTTTCTCTCTTTTTTAAATCTTTTCTTTTTCCCAACTCTCTCTTTCCCAGCTCTTTCTCTTTCCCAGATCTCCCAGCAATCTTTCCCAGGCCTTTCCCAACCACGTGGAGGACCAAGATGGCCTGGTGCCAGCCGGAATGAAGAATAAACTTTCTCCTTACCTGAATTCCACGTGCATGGTGCTACCTCTTTAAAAAAAAAACAAAACTAACAATTCTCATTTATTTCTTCCATCTGGATTTATTCCTTCACTTCTATCACAACTATTAATTAGCTGGTGCCTTTTTGGTGCAATACTGACCAAAATGATTTCCAATTCTCACTTAGATGACCCTTCTCATTGTGATTAGCAGTGACCATTCAAAAGCCTTGAATCTTTGAATTTCCAGGATTAATCTTCACCTGATATCTAAGCACATTCCTGACATTGATTGCCGTGATTTACTAACAATTTTTTTTCCCTCAACACAGCCTTCTAATATAGGTAAAGTACATGAATTAAGAACTATTGTTAACTCATTATTGGAAGGAGCAATTTTTTTGAATTACATATTCAAATATAGGTTCTTTATTTGGCATTTACTAGCTAAAGAATTTTTGCCAGTCCTGGGGCTTGAACTCAGGGCCAGGGAACACTTCCTGAGATTTTTCTTTTTTTTGCTTAAGGCTTGCACTCTACCACTTGAGGCACAGCACCATTTTCTTTTCTGTTTATGTGGTACTGAGGAATTGAACCCAGGATTTCTTGCATTCTAAGCAATCACTGTACCATGAAGCCACATTCCCAGAGCCCTAAATGACTTTTTTAATATGGCATTACTTTTTCATTCCATTACTATGTATTATAATTTAGGCTAGGTGGTAGAAAAGGAAGTGGAAAACAATACTAAGTCCAGTAAGGCTAACATTCCTATCACATCCCTAAAGAAGTACAGTGTTAAGACCTGCAGGACAAATAGGGATGTTGCATGTTACATTATTATATAAAAAACATAAAAAGTAATCCCCGACATACATAACATTCTACTTCCACTTTCAAGTTCAAGAGCCAAAAATCTAAGCCTTTTTATTGATTGGGTGTATTTCCTAGGAAGGAAGAAGGAGAATGTAGAAGGTGATGTTGGAAAAATATGTATATTGATTCCCAGTCCACATTTTTTGCACTTTAAAAAGTGCTACTGATGAACTCCACCTCTACTTTAATATGCTGTCTGCACAAAATGCTGTTAAATGGTGGATAGTCACATATTTTAACAAAATCTAGTTCTGGAAAAAAAAGTTACCAGTATAAAGTATTGTCTATAAAATGGTTTCACGTCCTAGCAGAACAAAATGTAGTATTGAAATGATTAGTCCAGCTTTCTTTGAGATTTTATGCTGTCTCAGTATTAAGATGTTCTCTAATTCCAGTAACATGGAAGCATAAAAGACATGATTTGAAGATCTCAGTAGTTTTAGAAACAAAGGTACATAATAGTTTCCTTCCTGCAGAGACATGTGATGGCAAGTATGACTGTATTATAGTTCTCTTCTTTTTCCTCTTTATCTCAAGTATTGCATATCTTGGCATATTAGTCTGTCCTGCATCAGCTTATTGTAGGTGAGATTTACCTCTGCTCTGCAATGTCAAGATGGGTCGTGTGACTTACTTTGGCTTACAAAAATGAACCAGAAGTGGTCAAAGGCTATTTCTAGGGGAAGATTTCTTTCCCATTGTCTGTGTCTAAGAGCTACCTTCTTTAACCTTACCGATAAAAATAGCATATTTCCAGAAGGAATCTTTTTTCAACTTATATACTGGAAGAATATAGCACGTAAAATTGAAGCAAAACTCAAACACAGCAAGAATTAAGCGAATATTAGAATGTGATATTAATATGTTAGTTTCTTACCATTCTTGTATGATTACAGCACATCAGAATTTAAGAAATACTAAACAAAGAGATATCACTTCCTGTTTGATGCTATTACATTTTTTTTAAAAAAATCATTCTCTATGTGATCACTTGAGGGGTTAACTTTTTCTATAAATGTGTTTAATCACTCTAGAGCACCGTATCTAACATCCACAATCATTATCAAGAACTTGTGATTGAGATGAGAAAAAAATATCTAGATTTCTCGTTTCTCTTTTCCTCTTCTCCTTTTTCTAGTGAGAATTCTCATCCTTTCTCCAAATTCTCCTATTAATAAAGAAAGAATGACACATTGTGGATATCAAGCAAAAGGCTTCAAAGCCAGATTTTTATTCTTTCAGAAATATATGAAATAAATCAGAGTGGATCAAGGAAGAAGAAAAGCATGATTTTTTCCCTTTCTGGCTTCAACAATAGAGTCTGAACACAACTCTAAACATCTAATAAACAATTTTCCTCGGTTAATTTTTAAAAAATATTGTTTTTTAATAAATAATAATTTTAACAATTAAAAATTTTAAATATATAGTAATTTGTTGTTTGCTTTTAGTAAGCATTAAATAAGACTGCATTAACATTGTGTGAGTTGAGAGGCTAAATTTTATCAGAATCCAAAACAAATGAAAAATATATGATGTTAAGAAAATAGCTTTTAGGTAAATTTTCAACATGACATACACACAGGGACATCTTTTTTCTTCTGTTCCTCTCCACACTTAAATAAGCAGTTCATGTAATTCCAATAGCTGTGTTTCTTTCAGAAATAGATTACACATAAACAAGTTAAAAGACGAGAAGGAGTATTGGTGGTGCATTCTTTAAAAATAGCAGTCAAATAACTATTAACAATAATTCCAAAATAATAACAATCAAATGCTCTTGAAAAGAGAAGATTGTAAGCAGAATATATAAAAAGTGATAACGCCAGAACAACTTTAGGAGCTGCTCTCTAAAATTTAAGATTTCTAGTACATGACAATGTTTTAATCAGGATTAAATGCTTTCAGGAACTAGATTTTTTCTAGTTATACTTCATTGAAGAAATATGTTGTTCAAAATTAATGAAAGGGTAAGAGGTTATAACCTGTAGAAAGAATGCTTACACACTCATTGTGGTAGGCAGTAAAATACCTTCCCAAAATATCTATAGTCCCGAAATATCTAATCCATGAAATGTAGATTTACATTTTATATATAAGTTTGTAAAAGAATCACCTTTCATTACCCAAGGAACACAAATTTGAATAATTATCAGATTGGCAAAGTATACTCAAAAGTCCCAGCTGTAGTTCGAAAGGTACATCATTAGGTAAGAATCATCAGAAAGATGTAAAGATGCTACATTAGAAGATTAAGGAAAAGACAAGAACAAACATACTGAAGTTTCTGGAAAGCGGAACAGGAAGTAAATGCATTTTCTACTAGAATCACCTGAAAAATATTTTAGCTCTGTAGGAGGCTCTATTTTCATCTAGTGAGACTTATTTTAGATTTCTGTCCTTTAGAAATGTAAATGATAAGTACAGATTATTCAAGACAATTATCCTGTAGAAATATTTTACAGCAGATTTGGTTTAGTAAAATAACTCAACTACAGCATTTTCCTGATGCAACTACAAGGATACCACGTACCCTAGTTTCTGAGAATAAGAAAAAGTTGCCACCAGCTTTATACACATGTATGATGTACATACTACTAAGGGCCTTGCATTAATGAAGTCTTGAATTCCTAAATAATATTTAAACAAGAAGCTCCCTATCTTCATTTTCATATTTTGGGATCACTAAGTACCAAAGTTATGTAGAACCCTAGGGTAAGAATATGGAAATGAAATCTGACTCCTGTTATTATAAAGATAATTTATGTTATTTTGATTTACAGTCTCTAACATAATAAAAAATAAGGTAAAACCGAAACAGTAACTCAATCTTCTCTCCTTCCTAAGTTTCCAACATAAATTAGAGAATCCAGTAAAGATAAGCAATCCCAGGATGCTATAGGATGTTATAGGATCACCTGATGGTGAAAAAGAAGTTAACAAAAATGGTTCCTATGGAACAATGGGAAAAAAATTCTACACCTACAGATTGTGATATATCTAGAAAATAGTTTGCACTATGCTAAGTCTTTGACATTTTAGCTACTTTCATCTCTTAGGAAATAACTTTATTAATACTCAAGGGTTTGCAGCTTTAACCCAGCAACAAATAATGCTTCTAAATGTAAACAAGCATAATACTAAGAGTAACCAAGGCTACTTGCTTTGCTATAGCTGATAAAGTAGAATGATCTTGGGGAATAGTCAAACAATCTTGAAGTTTTTCATACCTTTCCTCTTCTCCAACACAAGAAGTCCTAGTCTAGATATGTAAAATTTCAATAAAGGATTTTTATATTTTTTATCGTTCACACTAAAGCAAATACACTTTTCCTCTTTGCAAGCCTGACTTTGAACGAGTCAGACCCTCACCATTATTTTATAGACAAACGTTTACTACTTTGGCTTAGGTGTTTTCTTGCCTTTGGATGTTGCTCTCTATTATTTTGGCAACTACCTAGAAAAAAAAGATAAATCCATTTTACTTATGTTGGATTGTTCAAAGTCAAGCTATCTTCAGTTTTCTGTTCCCTTCTTCACTGTTAATTGAAGTTTAATTATTGCTCTTTAAATGATAACAAAAACGTGATGCTTTAACGTATATTCTCATTGAAACCTGTGAATATAGGAGTGTCGGTGATTGTTTTATAATTGCTTCAAATATTTTCCTTGTCTATTTTCATTATTGCCTTTGTACCTGTCTTCTAATCAGGAACACAAGGTTACACAAAATATCTTCCTAAGGAATAGGATATTAGGCAGAAAAAAAATAGATATATAATTAAAGGTTTTCATCTCTTAAGAGACTGAAAAGCTCAGAAGACATTTTGTTATTCCTTGTACAGTTAAGATAACTTGAATGTTTTGGTTCTTAAACTAAGTGAAATGCATGTAAAATGTTACAGTTGTTCCAAAAAATGATTATGGTTTATATTTTTCTGCTTCAATGAGATGAAACCTCTTACAAGGTTGGAGAGACTATTTATTTTAGGGTAGAAGGATTAATGTTAGAAAGCCAAGGGAGATTCCTGAAACAACACTGCATATCACATATCAGTTAATTATACTTATGGCATATAAGTATATAAACATACAAATATGAATTGAGTAAGAAATGTGTGATTTACACAATTGATTCAAGGACATTTAAAACCAGAGTTCACTTCTCTACGTTTATATATAAACTAGTATATCTAGTGAGGATTTAAAGGTTTTTATAATACATATTTCAACATTTATACCAAAATATTAGTTTATTTGTAACTGTTTATTTTTAATTTTGTCGGTCATGGAGCTTGAAATCTTGACCTGGACGATGTCAGTCAGGTCGTCAGCTCAAGACTAGTGATCTACCACTTGAACCACAGCCAGTTTTCTGGTGGGTCATTGGAGATAAGAGTCTCATGGTCTTTCTTGCCTAGGCTGGTTTTGAACCATGATTCTAACCTCTCAGCCTCCTTAGTAAATAGGATTACAAATATGAGCCATTGGCGCCTAGCAACATAATTATTTTTTACACATTTATGAAGTATGGAGTGATACACCCATTCATTTATATGTTGTTTAATGATCAAGCCACATCATATCCATTCATTTCTGCATGTAACATTTCTTTATGGGGAGAATGTTCAAAAACTTTTCTTCTGGCTGTGATGATATATCTATTCTTAAGTATAATCACTTTGCTTCTTGTAGTATAAAGTTAATATATTTACTTTTAGTCATGGAAGTTTGCTAATTAAAGTTATATAAAACATGAATTGTAAAGTGAAAAAATTCATAGTTCCTTTACTTGTTTAAAGAAAATAATTATGCATTTTTTCAATTATATTTCTTTGGGAATGTGTAGCATTTATTGATTTAACTGTTAAAATTGATAAAAGTTACATTATATCAAGTTGATTCAAACTTGTGTTTGAAAATTGCACACTTAACACAAATATACTTCCACTTTCTTCCAAGACATAATTAAAATAATAGTATAGCAAAGCTTGGTGTTAGTTGTTCATGTGTAGAATCATAGAAATTCAGGAAGCTAACACCTGAATATTTTAGCTCAATATCAGTCCAAACAGACAAAAATGTGAAAACTGATCTCCAATTATCCAGCAGGAGGCAGAAGGTGAGGTTGTGGCTCAAGGAATAGCGTGTCATCAGCCATGAGCAAAAAATACAACAGAGACCATTAAACATTGAGTTCAAGCACTAAAAATGGCATATACACAAAAGACAACAACAAAAATGTAGTATGAGCATCAATAATGAAGACAAAATTGTAGAAAAGATCATGAGAAATGTTGTAAAAACATCTGGAAGACAGAAATTATTAGACAGAATTTTGATTGATGAGAGGTAAATGTCACAGTATAATTTGGACAATCTCATTGTAGTCATTTGTGTTGAAACCTGGCTAATGGGTAGCATGTGAAAGAGCAGACTGGATTACCTGGCATATCAGACTTCGTCTGTAACTATGCATCATTTCACTCTGCAAAAATCTAAAATCATGCTTGTTAATTTAAAAAGAACCTCATTTTAGAGACTGTTTGGTCCACACAGAATGGGGTCCTTATTTTGAGGATTCAGACCAGTGCTTTTTTTTTAATAAACACTCCTGATTTACCCCTCTTCCCTGGTGCAGCTATACCTTACTAAGCTGGCACCAAGCCAAGGCTTTGAACTAGACCCCCCTGCCTTTTTACATTTAGAAGCATTATTTGTTGCTGGGTTATAAGCTGAAAACCCTTGAGTAATACTAAAGTCATTTCCTAAGAGATGACAGTAGCTGTGTAAACAAACCTAAAATGTCAAAGACTTAGCATAGTGAAAACGAATTTCTAGCTATATCACAATCTGTGGGTATAGATTTTGTTTCCCATTGTTCCATGGGACCCATTTTTGTTAACAGATAGTATTCTGCTGTCTTTTCATAAGAAATCATAGAGGTGATTATTTGCCTCTTATTCAATTATATCTAATATTTTAAAGTAGATTTGTCCTCATATAATATTAATTTAAACAATTATTTCATTAGGACGATGTTGGTCTGATTTTTTTCCAGTAAATCTTATCGCTTACAATAAATAAGAACATGCTGTTTCAGTCTCCTATTAATATGACAAAATACATTATAAAATTAACTTAAAAGGAGGAAAGATAAATCTTGACTTCTGATTTTATACATTTCATTTTATGTTTCTTATCCTCATTGCTTTGGATTGCTGGTGGCACAGTACCATATGTCAGGAACATGTGATGGATTATTTGTATTCTTGGAAGCGAGGAAGTAAAGAAGAGGTGGAATAGGAGTGGGGGAAGAGAGAAATAGTAGCAGGGGAAAAGGGAGAAGGAAAAGGAGAAGGAGAAAGACAATTAAAAGTAGGAAGAGGAAGAAAGGACTTTGATGTTAACATCCTCTTTGATCACAAGTTCTCAGTGACCAAATCTTTATGACTATGCCCACTTGAAAGGGTTCACCTCTTTATGGCAACATAGTGAAAGCTAATTATTAATCCCAAAACTTTTTGATTTCAGATTTAATTTATTGCATGGTGGATAGATACTTCTATACAATTGTGATAACTTCTGTTCCTAAATATTTACTTGACTTAATCAGAGAAGCTATTTGGCATAAAGGTGGTTCGGTTATACCATTGCTGGAGAAATGAATAAAATATTTAGAGGGCAAATTCTTTTTATTTAACAGATAAGGAAGCTTAAAGAGATTTCATTTTTGACCTTCAAAAATGACTATTTCATCTAACTCATAATGACTTGAATTTTTCATAATTTTATGGCATTTCAATTCAAGTAATTGTCATCTATAGTGAGGTTCTTTCTTTATAGTTGAAGGAATAATAAATATTTTCATGATCATTTATTTCTTAGTTACTCTATAGAGAGTAGCTATTCAAATTCTATTAAAGTCTCTTGGAATAATTGGATAACTGATGGAATATCGTGCTTTAGTTATCTCATATTGAGATTGATTCATTTCTAAAATCACTATTGACATAAAATACATGAAATTTGGTGTTTCTCTGAAATAACTTGTTATTCAAACCTTAGAAATACATGACCAATAACTAAGATTTTTATATACCCCAAAATTTATGAATCTACTTTTTTCTGTCAAATATAGTATATGTTTAAAGGAAGAGAAAATTATGTGACCAAAGTAGATAATATTTAATGTAATGTAAAATTGCTTCATTCAGCCTGACAGAGCCTGTTGCTTTTAGTTTACATGAGAAATTTGATTAATGATTCTTTTTCGCTTTTGAATAATGGAATATTTCAATTTGTCCAAAGATTCTGTCATCTAAACCTTTGAGTGTATATTTTTTTCATAAAAATGAAAACTATTTTTCACACTGCACGTTCAATTTTAATAATTAAATAAATATCTAAACGTTAATTTGTTAAATGGAGCCTCTAAAATTCAAATAATATGAAATTACTTTATTCTTAAACATATTAAATCTGTGCTAAGTATAGGTGTCTCAAGCTTGTAATCCTTGATACTCAGGAAGCTGCGGTTCAAAGCCCACACACATCACAACACACACATATATCACACACAAATCATAACACACACACACACATACACACACACACAAACACACACACACACACACACACACACACACACACACACACACACACACACACACACACACACACACACACACACACACACACACACACACACACACACAGCCAAAAACGGAATTCTGGCTCAAATGATAGAGAAATATCTTTGAGGGAAAAAAGAAACTAAGTTTTAGGTCTTGAGTTAAAATCACAAGAACAACACACACATACACAATATTATGTCTAAATTCTTATTTTAGTTTGAAGAAATAAACTATATCATGAAAAGTAATATTTGTTACATATCTTGCAACGGTTGTGAAATTGTTTTTAGTATAATTTGTCAAAATATAACAAGATATTAAAATTAATATTAATCTAGTTATATTTATAATTACTCATAATACCTTGGAGTACAACAGTTGGTATATTTCCTATAGCCATAAGAAACATTCTCAGTAAAAGAAAGAAAGGAAGATCAAAGAAAGAAAGAAAGAAAGAAAGAAAGAAAGAAAGAAAGAAAGAAAGAAAGAAAGAAAGAAAGAAAGAAAGACACACAGAAAGAAAGAAAGGAAGGAAGGAAGGAAGGAAGGAAGGAAGGAAGGAAGGAAGGAAGGAAAGAAAGAAAGAAAGAAAAAGAGAGAGTAGGGATGGAGGGAAGGAGGGAGAAAGGAAAGAAGTAAAGAAGGAAGGAAAAAAGGAAGGAAGGAAGAAATGAAGGAACAAAGGAAGGAAAGGAGGGTCAAAGGAAGAGACAAAACAAATTTCTAAAATCAGCTATTAGTCCAACATAAACTCCATGTATTTAACCCTTTAGTAAATTAAAGTTTGCAATTTTCACTTTTTTGCATGTTCTCCATGCATGAATGAAACCAATGAATAGAGGATCATGAATAACCAGATGAATCTGTTTGCATCTGTAGTAATGTATATGCAATTCTTTTTCTCATTTTCTATACATTGCAAAAAATTTACACTTATAAATATTCTAAAAATTATAAATAATCTAAAAATTGATGTAACCAACGGATGTCAATGTATTATATAATGTGAATATTAGTATTTTAGTGCTATTAACGTTACAGTCTTCATGTTATATTAATTACAAAAAAAATATTATGTATTTTATCGGAGAAATTAATGTCTTCTGATTTTGGTGTCTGTGAAAGTCCTAAGAGCAGAAAGTAATTAAAATCAAACGATATCTGTATTTCTTGGCTCCAACGAATATTTCTGAAAGCAATTAACTCATCAGAGATTGTTCAAATACATCAGAAGGGCCTACATATGATGTGATTCAAGAGCCATTAAACTATCATACTTCACTTTACCATCACTATAATTATTCCCATTTTAAGAAGAGTCATCCACATAAGTCAAATCATATAAGCTTGTCCTTAAGGTATTATCTTCTATTAAATAATATCCAAATTATATACTACCCTAAGGTAAAACAAAATTTACAAAGTGTATTGGACGATGTAACTCCTTTCAGATACACATGTTGAAATTCTATTCCCCTGTCTGGTGACATTTGAATCAACCTTTTAGAGATGACCCTTCAATAATAATCCTGATTAAGGAAGCCCAATAAAATTACTCTGCCTTATGAATGTCCAGCAAATAATTATAATGTACCAGAAAGTGGACCCCCATGAGAAAAGGAATTGCTTGGAACAACCATTTTTATAATCAATGTTCAAGCTTCTAGAGTATGGGTAATATACTTCTTTTGATTTTATGCCACTTACTTTGAAGAATTCTCTTATGAAAGCCCAATGGCTAACAAAAAGCAAAGTAGTTTGGAGTTAAATATCACAAATTTTGGTAAAAATATTTATTATATTTTATTATTTGAATTTTATTCTCCAAGTCTCCAGGTTAAAAATATTTTTAAATTAGAATTGAATTGAGGTTCAACTCTATTCAACTATCAAAATTAAGTTTCAAAAAGTTTTTATCTTTGAGTATTTGTACAAAGGAGTTGCCATTCACTGAAACAGTATATGGGATACAGTGCATCTTTATCAATATCACCCATTTCAACATTCTCATCCACCCCTCCCAATCAAGCCCAATCCTTACGTATCTCAATATTATGTTATGGCATTATTTGCCATTTAACAAAGCAGTTTATGTGTACAATGCAACTGGAATTGTGTTACCACTTCAACATCTCCACTCCCATTTCACACTACCCCTTCCTTTGTATATTTCAATTCTGGGAATTATACAATGGATTGTTATCCGTATTCTATCCTTTTCCCCTTTAATTTCCTACCCCTCTCACATTGCCCCCCACTGTCCTCTCTTACAGTACACATTTACTGTTATTTATTTTGCTGGGCTTTGACAGTCTTTTAAGAGAATTATAGTATTTCCACTCTCCATGGATTCTGACATTTCAGATAATTCATTTGTACCTCCTTTCATCCCGTAAGTTGAATTGCTGGGTAATAGGTCGCTCTCTATTCAGTTTTGTGAGCAACTTCCATAGTTTTTTCCAAAGTGATTGAACAAGATTACAGTCTCAACAGCAATGAAATACAGTTTCCTTTGGGCCACAGCCATATCAGTATCTGTGATTGTTCGTTTTGTCATAATGAAATTGTAACAGGGTTGAGGTGAGTCTCAGTGTTGTTTGGATTTGCATATCTTTTATGGAGAGAGATGTGTCTATTTGTTATTCTTACTTCTTCTTAGAAGTTATCTTTCAGTATTTAGCCATATATTAATTGGGTTCTTTTTTATTTCAGGGTTTATTGTTGTTGGGTTTAACTTTTTTCATTTCTAAATATGGGTTAGTTATGAAAACCTTGTCTAATGATTAGCTAGTAAAATTCTTCTTCCATTCTGTTCTCTTTCTATTGATCCTGCTAACTTTTCCTTTGCCATGAAGAAACTCTTCAGTTTGATACAATTCTCTTGGTCCAGATAGAATAATATTATGCCATTCATAAGGAAATGGAAAGACTTAGAACAAACATATTAAGTGAAGAAAGACACACTCAAAGAAATATAGGTTGCCTGATTTCCCTCATTTGTTTTATTAGAATGTGCCTCTAATTCTACAGGTAAACACACTTGGATGGTAAAAGAGAAAACATTACACTTGGACATGATTAATTATATAGATTTTAAACATTTATACAGTGAGATCAAAGCAGGATGCCCTTTGGAGAGGATCACAAAAGCTCAATAGTTATAAGAATATTATCCTATAATAAATGTTCATCAAAATGATCTCCAATAAATTATAATGTAAGAGTTTTTATTGGTTTGCTTTTTCCTTCTTTCTTCTGATGCTGTTTTTTTCTGCACCTTTGGTCTTATATGTAAGTTTTCAAAGGGCAAGTGGGAGCAGAAATGGTGGGACAAAGGGTGAACAAATGCAGCAGTGCTACTCAATAGACACTACATTAAAAATGAACTATACAACTTATGGGGGAAGGAGGTTGAAAGGGAAAAACTGGGAGAATATTAAGGAAGAGGCGACACTTCAAAAAGAAATCTGCTCATTATCTGACTTATGTAATTGTAACCCTTCGGTACATCATCTTTAAAAATTAAAAATGGACCTCATAAAGAGGCCAGAGTAGCTATACTAATATTAGATAAAATAGGCTATAAATTAAAAGTGGTATGAAGGTAAAAAGAGAAAAAGAAAGACATTACATATTGGTAAAGAAAAATATCCATTAGGAGGATATAACAATTCTAAATATCAATTCCCCAAATCCTAGAGCTCCCAAATTTATCAGACAAATACTACTTACCCTAAATACATGTATACATCCAAACACATTGTTGGTTTCTTGAACACATCATTCTTACCTCTGGACAGGCCAGCCAGGTAAAACTTACCAAAAACTTCAGTGCTAAATTAAAATGTATTGACAAACTATACCTAACAGATATCTACAGAATATTTCATCTAGCAGTGTCACAATATATATATTCCTCTCAGCAGCCCACAGAACGTTCTCCAAAATAGATCATATCTCAGATCACAAGGAAAATCTGTGAAAGTTCAAAAATAAAAATGAAATTACTCCTTGTAATCTGTCAGCCCATCATGGGACCAAATAAGATCTCAACATCAAAAGGCATCACAGAAAATTCTGAACCACAGAGACTGAATAACACATTGCTAAATCATCAGTGAGTTACTGATGAGATATGGAGGGAAGTTCCAACGTTTATAGAATTCAGTGGAAGTGAAACAGACAAAATGCTACCTCCTCTGGGACACAACAGCACAGGCAATACTCAAGGAAAATTTATATCTTTGAGTGTGTATATCAACAAATTAGAACAATCTTGAATCAGCACTAGGTACTTGAAAAACAGGATCAAGCCAAATGAAAAACCAGTAGACAGAAATAATACAAATTAGAATAAATGACTAAATGAATCAGAGTCTCAAAAAACCATACAATCATAATTGTCTTATCTACTAGTAGCTCACAACTTCTACAATGAATGTCAATGTATCTATTTTCAGAGATAGACTCAAACAGCCCAAAACAGTGAACAAAACAAACTATTAGGATTCTAAGAAACAACATTTTGTTTGTCTTTAAATAAATTTAGTCTGTTATTATTAAGGTGATTTATAGAGGGATTACAATTACATGAGTCAAGTAATGGGTACATTTCCTTTTATAAAATGTCTTCAGGTCCCTCACTTGTTCCCAGTCCTACCCTCCTGTCCCTACCCGTGTGTTAAATAGTTCACTTTCATCAATGTTCAATGAACTCCACTGCTGCAATTTTTCACTAAAGCTCTGTGCCCACCCCTGACCTTCCTGAAGACATACAATGAATATAACAGGCATGAGGTAAAGACTACAGAATCATCACAAACTATAAACAACAACAACGAACACAAAACAAAAAAGCAGTCTGTTGTTTCCATATCACATACTTTGTTTCAGTATATATATTATATAAATATAATTATTTTTATCATAAAGTCAATTCAGGGATTGAGGAGTGATAACATAATTTTGCTTTCTATTTAATAATGCTTTTTATTCTAACATTAAAGATGTAAGTAACACAATTCAAGTCCTATGAAATTTGAAGGTTTTGATTTAAAGTTATATTTTCAAAAATTCTAATAGTTCCATTTTGGCAACCAAAATGAAAAACAGGAATGTTTTATCCTCAAGAATGTCATTATTTCATGTGCAAAATACTAAAATAAGTGTAATATTAATGTAGTGGAAATAAGAAATCAAATACTTATGCAATGCATCAATTCCATAGATTATGAGATGTATTGATAAAATTAATAACACTTGTTTTAAGTAGATTACTTAAGACATGAAGCAAGTGATAATTTTCTTTTCTAGGTGGTTGATATAGAAATCAAAGCCCAGAGATTAAAGAGTCCTGTGTGCTTGGTGCGTGGCAATTTACACATATGCTTGTCTCATCTCAAAGTTATTTTAAAATAACTGTGAACAGGAGTAGAATGAAAAGAATCACTCAAATGTTTACTTTTATTTTGTGACTAAATATGCCATTTTATATCTATTTTATTTCAAAAATCTGGTAAATTTATTTAAGTCACACCAACAATAATGAGAAATAAACAGCCCCACGCTCCTTAAAAGACAATCAATAAAAAAGGAAACAATAAAGAAAAAAATGAACCTCATTTTACACATGGTCTTTTATATTGTGGTGCTTTTTAATTGTGGATTATGTGACTATCTCATGAGTCTGGGCTTGAATCACTAGGGAGGGCTACTGGAAGAAAATTCCAAAATCTAGAGCAGCTAACACAGCTTTGCAGTTGTTTGTGGGCTTCACTACAGTAGCAGCAGGGCATATGATGTACAAAGGAAATGATTCCAGTGCTTTACAGGCCACAATGTGATGAAAAGCATACTTTTATCTTCTTAGATTAAATAAGAAGCCCACACTTTAAAAGATTACTAAACGATCAGCCCTTTAAATAGCACTGCCATCTTTTAGGCACTCCATATAATTCAAGTCCTTCATCTCCCCACAAACATTGCTGCCATTCACAATCATTGCTAAGGTGAATATCCAGTTCTTTTTGACATTTCAAATGGTTTAGGAGCAATATAAACAATAATACAAGTTGTTGAGAAACGTTAATTTAGAATCAGTAAACAAATCAGATTCAACTCTATAGCATAACCTTTAGGAAAAATGAATTAAGGAATATGGCATGTCCTTTGTAATTTAATATTAGCCATTAGGGCAAAATGCCAGAAACAGATTCTGCAAGAAGGAAAGAGAAGTCTTTGATATGATATATTAAAGGTTAACTTTGGAAAAGTAATTTTACCTACAGTTTCTAATATATGATAACATACTTTTGTCTATTAATCAGAAAGACTACAAAAGATTTTTAATTATGATATGAAAAATGCATCATCATGAATGAAATCACGGAGTAGATGGTTCATTATTCTCATTATTTTGAATGATCTGGTGTTTTTGTTTGTGTGGAAGTATGAATGTATTTTATGTCTGGGGAGGAAAGTTTGATTATTAGATCATTGTGTGATATCCAATGTCAGGAACCTAACATGAGTCAAAGTGGTAAATATGTATGTGTCTGTGTGTGTGTGTGTGTGTGTGTGTGTGTGTGTGTGTGTGTGTGTGTGTGTGTGTTGGCCGTGGGGCTTGAACTCTGGGCCTGGGCGCTGTCCCTCAGCTCTACAGCTCAAGGCTAGTGCTCTACCACTTGAGCCGTGGTACCACTTCCATAAGCTATTATTCTCATCACGAAAGGACTTCACATTGAAAGGTATAATTACAAGAAGTAAAATGATAAATATTCACAGTGGTACAAAAATCCCTTAGGTGCCTAGCAAGACAGCACGTTTGTCCAGACACTGCATGTGGTGTGAGCGATTTGCAAACAAAGCGACCATAGAAGGTGTTGGACCCTAAACAAAATTGACAATTGCATAAACCCAGTCCTCTATGACAGATTTAGCAAGGTCTATCTTGGAGATTCTTGTTAGGGACTTGATGAAAAATTTATAGTTTAGTTGTTATTACAGAACTCTTTTACACCTGTCCCTCAGTCATTAACTATATTTAACATAGTTTCTTTTGCTCTAACATATATTTTTGGCTCAGGAAACTCGTTTTTGTTTGTGAAAACTTGGTTCTTCACAACATAGACATGGGTTTTTTAAACCTTTTGAAATTGCTGTTCACATAGAATTCTATGAGATGAGCTACTCTGTCATTTCATAGGAATAAACTTACTTTGATTCAAACCTAGACAGCAGCTAAGCTTGTTCTCCCTCCTAGAAATCCATCTGTATGGACGTCTTTACATGTAAACAGACCCTCATTTACTTGCAAAAGTCTGTCAGTGAGTCAAACCTAATTCACCCAAATGAGGTGAATTCCTTTCTCATGCTTCCTTTACATTAAAAATATAAACAATTTTTACATTTTGTTGAACATTAAAAATGTTCAACAATGTGCATACTTTTTAATGTGAAATGTGATTCCTATTTTCCATAATGTGAATCAAACAGAGAAATCAGTTTAAGATGTGAAAGAGCCTTTCAAACAGTCTTTGACCTTGAAAATTTTCCTGGGTATGAATTTTTGGAGAAATATCCCTTTTCAAAGATAAAGGACTCATTCTTTTTACATTGTGCTGGTACTGGGGTTTGAACTCCTGTCCTTGCGCTGTACCTGTGTAAGGTCTGCTCCTGGATGGAGAGCAGACTCTATCCTCCTTGCAGTAAAGTCTCCGCCAAATAACTGTGTTACCTAGGCAACAGGCACACCTCGAAGATGTCACATCTGCATCTGCTGAGGTCACATCTGAATTTGATGTGGCCACACCTATCTTCACCCATCCCCTAGAGAAGGCCTAGCCCATGCCCAGACTTGCGCTTTCCCAGTTCTTTCCCAAGTCTTTCCCAAGCCTTTCCCAGCCACGTTGAAAACCAACATGGCCTGTTGCCAGTGGGATTGATGAATAAACCTACTCCTTACCTTAATACCACATGTGTGGTGTGGTTCTTACTCTTTTTAAAACCTAACATAAATGGTGCCATTTGAACCCAGGAAAGACTTAATGTCAGAATAGGAGGTGGGATTCCTCTCCTTTTTTTTTTTCTTTTGTTTGTTTTTCCCTTTTTTGCTCTGCGGAATACCACAGTTCTGAAGGCCTTTTGGGAACCGGTCTGTCTGCTGTGGACAAAGTGAATCAATTCCTTGCTGGCCTCTGCATCCACATCCATGCTTGTACATTTTGGTGAGTGAACCACTCTCTAAGGTTTCTCTATCGCTCAGTCTCTCTCCAGATGTGGTTCCACACCGAAGAACCTGCTAGGCCTTTAACTGAAAGCCCAGTCACATCTGGAGCCGAGGGCACTTGAGTATGGTTGCTTGGCCACTCCCCCTTAGAGGGCTCAGTGGTAAGTTGTGGGGCCACTTCCATCCCATAAGCCCACCTTCACTCACTGATTATTTTTCTCTCCTACACCCTTAATGGGGAGCTGTGTGTAACTCCAGTGCCATGAAACCCCTCTGAAATGCCTCCTGCACTCCCTGGATAGCCAAAGCACCTAATTTTTTAGTCTTTTCTCAGATTTAGACAATTTTTGCCTCTGCAATGATAAACGGTCAGAAGTCTGTTCACTTTTAGGATCTCTTTGGTCTCTGCTAATCATGTCCAACTTCGTGTATCTCTCCCTTTCTTTTCTACAACTGTTTGGATTGTGCCCTGAAGAGTGTAATGAGAGTTGGGTCCCGGGGACCTCCTCTAGCTTCCCTATCAAAGACTAGCCAATCTAGGCTTCATCTATTTGTTCAGGCTTTCTTTGCATTTTTTCAGAAATTCACGATCATGTGTTTGCCATCTTGGCCACATGGTGGGTTCAGGGTTTGGTCCTATCTGACCAATAACTTTCCACCATGTTTACTACTCCTCCATCCATCTATTCTATTGTACCTTGCTAACAAATTGCTCTTTTCTCAGACCCTGGTAACTGAGGCCCAAGTATCTGATGTGCTTTGTTAGCAAAGATGTCTAAATATTAATGTAAAAAATTTTAGATTTTGAGTTTTGCCTTTTTGGTTTTGTGTTATGTATTTTAGTACTGAATACGTGATTCTAAAATATTGGGCAAATCTGTGCTAACATTCTCACATCTAACGAGTTTTGTCATTGCAGAATATTACTTGGTCAATTCTTGGTAAGGACCAGGTAAACTCTACTTATTCTATTTGATCGCCATGTTGGTTAATTGGAAATAATAAAGAGTTTTTGTGACAAAGATTGCAATTCAAACCAACCGGGGCTGAAAAAATCCCTAAGACTCCATCTTCCAACAAACCTGCAAAGAGCCAGGCTGGAAGTATGGCTGAAGACTCTTAATTCTAACCAGCCAAACACTGGAAGTGGTACTTTAACTCAAAGTGGTAGAGCACTAGCCTTGAGCAGAAGTGCTCAGGCACAGTGCCCAGGCCTTGAGTTCAAATCTCCATGAATACTCACTGAGACAATCATCCCAGAAACGAGCACCTAGACTCAGCCAGTCTGGGGAACAAGGGACCATGGAGATGATGTCATATCAGCCATTTTGTGCCTGCCCTTTCAAAATTAACCAGAGGCAGGAGGTCAATATAAGTAAGACGCCTGCCATCTAATGTTTATACCTGTCTACCTTTTAACTGGATGGGAATTCACATTCTTTCCTTTGTTACCTGAATTCTCCTATAACTAGTCACCAGATAGGGACATTTCTACCAACATTTTTCAGCCCCAAGTACTTCCACTTGTGATTTATTTGCTCTCTAATAATTTTTTCCAGCCCCTCAATACCTCATGAGACTTTCTCTAGACTTCATCAAAGAGAATTGCCTTCGCCAGACTTTATCAAAGGACTCACACTCACCAAGGGACAGCTGCAGCTCACTGCCTTCTCTGAGATGGGACCAAATTCCAGCCTTTTACCCCTATTTTCGACACACCTTGTCAGCAGGAAGTAGCCAGAGAGGATCCGCACCCTATTTCATGATTATTAAAAGGCTGGAATATAAGGTCTGCTTCAGGATAGTGAGCAGATTCCACCCTCCTCCAAGCAATGTCTCCTACCAGTACCTGCGTTACCTAGGCAAGTGGCACTCCTGGAAGATATCACATCTGCATCTGCTTAGGTCATATCTGAATTTGATGTGGCCACACCTTTCTCCATCCATACCCTAGATAAGGCCTAGCCGAGCCCTAGATGCTCTCTTTCTCAGGTCTTTTCCAGGTCTTTCCCAGGACTTTCCCAGCCGCATCGAGGGCCAACATGGCCTGGTGCCAGCGGGAATGATGAATAAACTTACCCCTTTCCTGAATACCTCGTGTTTGTGTGGTTCTTACTCGACTACTCTTTTAAAACCTAACAATCTGGGCTTTAATTCCCAATGCTTACTCTATACCTCCTGAATCACACGTTCATTTCTTCCTTTTACCACATGTGGAGAAAAGAATCTCTTAGGTTTATCTACTTGGAATAGCTTTGAATTACAATTGTCAAATTTGAACCCACCTAGTATGGAGCTGTAAGCCACTGGTGCTCTGCTAGAACTCACTCCTTAATAATAAATATTCACAAAAAGAGGAGAAAACATTATTACAATGGGTCAACCTGAATCCTATCTTTGTATATTAAATGAAGAAAAATGAAGAAATGCTGGCTTGATTTATGCTCATTCTACTGTGTAGACTTAAGTAAAATCACTCACCAAGTCCAAGATCATATTAAATGAAATGGACAAGGTTTCTGTCAGTTGGTTTAGTTGTGTTCTACACATTTATTGACAGGTTACAAATTATTCTCAAACTTTAATATATTAAAAATAATCTCTTCTTTTCTTATTTTCTTGGCCAGAAAATCAGCAAGACCTCAGTCAGCATTTCTCTCATAGGACTTTTCACATGAGTTGGTTACCTGCTGACCTGAGGTCCAGTTTTATGAGGACTCACTAATCTGTTTAGGAATTGATGCTGGCTGTTGGAAAAGAGCTCAAAGAAGGATGCCATTTAATGGCTTATAATTTTATTCTTTACCATGATATTCTCCTGTTACTTTGGTTGTTGAGAGTGTGTATAAGAGCAAGCATTCCGTGGGGATCAGGGAGACACCATATGATCTTTACATACTGACATTTCCGAGTAACTTGCTATCAGGTGTACTGCATTTTGCAAGTCCAATCTGTCAAAACCTACCAGTTTAAAGAGATAAGAAGAGTGGTAAAAGAAATCTTAGAGACAAATACATCTTGAACATATTTTTTTTCCAAGCATTCCATCTAAGGCATTTTCAGCAACTAATGAAACTTGTGTTGGCTGTAATTATGTGTCTTTCTCCATGTGTGCATGTATACGTGTATATGTATATGTGAATTTGTGTGTATAGTAACATATATGTGTACAATATAAGGGCATATACACACATATATGCATATATAAATAAATATACATATACAAATGTATATGCATATATATCATTGTTCAGTTCCCAGAACATTGTCATTCTCACAAAGTGTTCATGATAAACTGCTCTGAGGACTTTGCTCTATTGTACTCACTTCCATCATTACCTTCTTTTTCATCCCTGTGAAAAACTTCGGTCTAGTTCCAATAGGAGAGCTTTATTTTCATTACATGTAGTTACAAACTGATAATCAAAGACAAAGGTTGTTTGTGAAAGAAAAAGAACTTTTAGGTCACAGGTTAAAATATCCTTTGGGGGGGGGGGTCCAGTCTTGGTGCCTGAACTCTGGGCCTGGGAACTGTCCCTCAGCTCTTCAGCTCAAGGCTAGCGCTCTACCACTTGAGCCACAGTGCCACTTCTGGCTTTTTTTTCTTTTTGCTTATGTGCTGCTGAGGAATAGAACCCAGGGCCTCATGCATGCAAGGCAAGCGCTCTACCACTGAGCCACCTTCACAGACCATGTTAAAATATCATATCCATCCAAATGATTCCTATGAGATAAAATTTGTAATAGTAGTAAACGTGAAAAGGAATTCCTAGACCTGTTGTTTGGCCATTTACAATGTCAAAGAATAATATCACGTCACTCATAATCCCCTCATGTTCCCACAAAGACAGTGGATCCTCAAGGATAATAGTAGACCAGGAGAAATTCTATGTAGCAGACATAGAGCATGAAAGAGAAAGAGGAAATGAGAGAGCGTGAAAGAGGGAAAAATATCATAATACTGAAAATGCATAACAGATAAAAGAGCTGTATGAGAATATTCATACTGTTATCTTTAGACTCTACATGTACATTTGAAGGTATTTGATGTATGATAATCCATCAACCCAAAATATAAAATGATTTTAATAAAAAAATAAAAATGACTCAGAAGTAATTTAAAATGCTAAAACAATTTTCACATTAGCAAACTCTCAGAGATATTATATGACTTTGAAAAGAATAATGTGGCTGGGGTTAGTATAAATTTAGAAGTATAAAAATACACAAAAATATGAAAAGATATTCATATATTTCATTATATAACCCAAAGCAGAAAGCAAATGTTGTTTAGATGAATTTTTAAAACCAGGCTATCAGGACCTGGGATGGTGGCTGTTGTAGAGTGCCTGCTTTGCATGCATGAGGCCCTGGGTTTGATTCCTCAGCATCACATAAGTAGAAAAGGAAGGAAGTGGTTCTGTGGCTCAAGTGGTAGCACTACCCTTGAGCTGAGGTACAGCAACCAGGTCCCAGAGTTCAACCCCATGGCCAACAAAATCAAAGTAAAAAGCAAAACAAAACACAGTCTCTCACTTTTGTGACCTCAACTCTGTAATATCACTGCTTCAGCCTAGGGCTAAGATTTTAAGTGTGTACATTTATCATCCCTCCTGATTCTGACTGGACTTGATAATTTTTTAATCAATATTTTGTTCTTAATTTTGCTTTATGTAAATTCACATACAACTATAAAAAATGGTTTGGCCATCCCAGTAACCTTCTCAAAGTACCTCCTGATGATGAATAACAAAAAGCTTTATTATATTACAAGGGAAACAATACTACAAATATAGAAACAAAATAAATAAATATTAATGATTAATGAATTAAAATATCAAAGAATTACCAGGGTTTTCAGTATTTGAAATGTACTCACATATTTAATTTTACTATTCTCACATTCCTGTACATTTAACAATGAATAAGATTATGATGTTCAACAAAGTTTATAGGCTATGTGTAGTCTTTAAAGTTACCAACTCAGATTGCTTTTTATGACTCATCTCATCATTTTTATATGGCTTATATCATCATTTGTTCCTCACTAACATATAAAGTAAGGAAGCCCTAAAGTTTTAAGATAAACTGTGCAGTTAACAAAGTCTTAACTCTTCACTCTGCTTCTTTACACTAAGACTTTGCAACATCTCATTAGTAATATTTCTATAAACTCTGAAATGTACTTTTTAGTAGCATATGTCTGCTACCATAAATCTTAAATATTTATAGAAAAGTTGGATCACCTGACAAACAGTCCTAATTTTGGTCTATATAAGCAAATTCCCAAAATTAAATATATTTAAAACATTAAAACTTTTAACAAACCCTAACACTTGCCGCAGTGTTCATTATGACAGGTGCCTTGTACAGAATAATTGAATTCGTCCTCCTACACATCTCATTTTTTTATTTTTATTTTTTGTGAACATACTGTACAGAGGGGTTACAATTACATGGGCAAGATAATGAGTACATTTCTTATCAAGCATTCAGCCTCCTCCTTTGTTTACCCTTCACATCCCTTCCCAGCCTTTCTCCAGCCCCCCACCCAATACCCTCCCCCCCCCGATCCTACACATCTCTTGAACAACAATATCTGGGGTTATTTTGTTTCTGACATGTCAATCTTGACTATTCTTAAATGTGTGCTTATGTAAGAGGTACATGGTTCTAAAATTTCACGAGAATTCTTCAAGACTTACTTTTCTTTGAATTGTCTAGTTTAAGAAAATCAATTACACTTTATATATAAAAAATGCTCTGTGCTCAATTCAGCAGCACATACACAAACATTGGAACAATACAGAGAAGATTAACATGGCCCCTACGCAAGGTTGACATGCAAATTCTTGAATCATTCCATATTTTTACAACTAAAGATGCTGGAGATGATGTGGCCACAAGGGAACCTTACTTGATTCTTGGTGGGAGTGTTAACTTGTTCAACCACTTTGGAAAGCAATATGGAGGCTCATCAAAAGATTCCATATAAAGCTACCCTATGACCCATCAATCACACTTTTGGGGATTTACCCAAATGATCACAAAATAGACCATACTAAAACTCCCAGAACAACTATGTTTCCTGTAGCATTATTTACAATAGCTAAGATATGGAGCCCACCTCGATGGCCCACAGAATATGAATGGATCATGAAAATGTGGTATATATATATAAATACACAATGAAATTCTATGCCTCCATCAGAAAGAATGACATCGCCCAATTTGTTAAGAATTGGAAAGACTTGGAAAAAAATTTATTAAGTGAAGTAAGCCAAGTCCAAAGAAACATAGGTCCCATGGTTTCCCTTATTTTCAACAGATAATATATGTCTAGGATAAGAATAGATCATAAGCTATGTGCATATCAGATAAGATGATATTACCGGAAATGAATCAGACAAGTGGTTTTTCTATTTCTTGCTATTGTTTCTAAGATACTTATAATGTGTGATGTGATGTTTTTTGTTCCTTTATATGCTCCTCCCCTACGCTCTAACCCTTGTTTTCACTGTATTTGAAGTTGGCACGCCTTCATCCTGTTTATACGTTTCTCTAATTTGGGGAGGGGAAAGGGAAATACAAAATACTTAAATAGGGATACAGGTTGAGATGCACAAGACACTATGTTGAAAAATGAGCTTTACAATTTAGACAGGGGAAGGGGGAGGGGAGTTTATTTTTGGAAGTTGGAGGGAAGGGATGGTCGAAGAAAAAGAAAGGAAGAGGTAACAATGCTTGTTAGGAAATGTACTTATTATTTGCTCATATAAATATGACACCTCTGTACAGTTATTTTTACAGGTGGACCCATTGCAACAATGAGAAGTACAAGTCATTATGTTGAAAACCAACTTTACAACTTTGGTGGGGGGGCAGGGAGGATTGGGTGGGAGGGCTGGGGAGGATGGGAAGGGATGGGAAGAGGAAACAAAGGAGGAGGCTACAATGCTTGATAAAAAATGTACTCATTATCTTGCCCATTAAATTGTAACCCCTCTGTACAGTATTTTCACAGTAAAAAAAAAAAAGTATAAAAATCTTCTGATATAGAAGAGATTATTTCCTCTATTTTACCCAGATAATAACGTTAACAAAGAAATTAATGCAGAACACTGATATGCTGATATGAAGGTATTTTGAATAAATGTGTGTGTGGGGGTGTGTGTGTACACACACGCATGCACACATGCACACATGCACATGCTTGTGTTTTGGCATGCTCAGAGTTTGAAATCAGGGCTTCAAGGTCTTGCTAGGCCTTTCCTCTCTAGGTTGATGAGCTAATATATGAGCTACATCTCCATTCCTGGCTTTTTGCTAGTTCATTATAATTTCTGAAAAATAATTTCATGAATTTATTCTGCCCTGAGTGGCTTCCAACAGTTATCCATAGATCTCAGGCTCCTGAGTAGATATCCCGAGTAGATAGGATTACAGGTGTGACCAGCCAGGACAAGGCTTTCAGAATAATTTTAAAAGTAGAAGAAAGTTTACTTGATGGGGGCCTGTTTTATCATCTCCAACTTTTAAAGCATTTTGGAGTGATTACATGTGAATTTAATTCGTTTCGGATTCTTAAAAGATAGTAAGTGTTGATATTTAAAAGTTCTAGTACTTTTTAAAAAAGGACAATGGAGCTGTGGGACAAAAGAAATTTGACTCTCTTTGGACATCAATTTATAAGCTCAGTTCTGTGCATGATAACCCAATGTCACCAACACAGTCTGTGTTGGAGACAAAATGTAACAGAAAACAATCACCATGGGCAATATTTGGCATGCTATTATTATAGGACAATATGAATATTGAATTGAGAGTGTAAGAGAATGGAGAGATTTTACCTACAATTTTTGTATTGCTAAATGGCTTTTGGAGACTGTGACTCATTTCCTTCCTCACTGTATGTCTTTGGGCCATGCACTTCGTGCCTTTAATTACAATTTTTCCCAACACTAAAATGATAATAACATTAGCAATATAGCAAATGTTATCTTAAGAAATGAGAGAAATAAAACTTGCAAAATACTTAACATAAACATCTATGAATGAGCTTTGAGTTTAGCCATAATTTTTTAATACTAAATAGAATGCAATAATATTACAGAAAACATTACAGGTAGTGAGCAACCAGAAGGAATATTATCTATTGACCATGCTCTTCTTCTAAGGAAGCCAGGTATACAATGTCTCATGCTTTAAATCAAACTGGTTTTCTTATTCCTTGGTAGTGTAAAAGTATCAAGGACAGAATAATGAAGGAATGTTGTAGACTGAGGTAATGTCCATATGATAATGTGCAAAACTGATAAAACGTAAAAGTACCTGAGCAGTATAATGTGTTTTATATCATTTAAGTTGCATTGCAAAGATAGGGAATAACTAGAACAATGAATTCTATTTTTGATATACTATCATAGGTCCTTAGCAAGATGAACTCTTTCTTCATTCTTGTAGAGGCATTATCAGATGAGAAGAACTGTATTTTTTGTTTGCTTCCTTCAATTTATTCTTCAATTTGAAATCTTAATTACTTGAGAATGAAAGAAACCAAGGGAATTAGACATGCAGGCTTTGGAAAGAACAATCAACATAAAATAAATAAAATACACATAGCTTTATGAAAGGTCTAACTAAATTGAGTTATATAGTCTAAAACTTAAGCAGAAAATGATATAAGTAATATTATGTTATTGAAAATTGAAAAATGTAAGGAGTTATTAAATTTTTCCTTTCTCCTCCCTTGAATTAATTATTGATTTTGTATAAAGAGATTAAAGATGAGATTAACAAGAAATGATTAAAATTCAAAAGAGTTCTGGGAAGATGGTAAGGCAGAAGCTGGAGGCTATATGTTCTCTCATAGGAAGCAGTTTAAGTGTTCCAGTGAACAGTCCTAAGCAAGAGAATCACACCAAGGGTGCCATCACAGTACAGATAGTTTGGCCAGCAAGGGAAAATCCAGGCAAGGGTACAGGTCCATGCACTTGCCAGCAGGCTCAGCTGCGGTTTTGGCGGTGGCTGTGGCAGCCATAGCCACCAAACCTGAAACACAGAGAGTCCGGGACGAAGGCCCCAGAACAGCGGGCTAGGGGATTCTACACAACACCAGCAAGAACTGACAAGGAACAGACAGCTTCATCCTGCAGAGCGAAGACCAGAGACGACCCACGTACCAAGACTCTGCTGTGAGTAGAAGCCTGACATCCTCATTCCTTCTAAGGGAGCAGAGGAGGAAAGGCAACTCCTCCCCTCCCCACTACTGGAGATCTCCATCTTTGATGCTGATAAAGGCCTGGCTGAGCAGCTAGCTCGAACTCAGGCCTTGGAGGAAAACAAGAGTCATTTAGCAGGTCACAGGAACCTGACCTCACCTGCCAGGCTCAGCTCCACCCAGGGAAAAGTCATCCAGCCCAGGCAGAGATAGCTCTGCCCTCCTCAAGTGTTGATTTCTTCACTGGCTAAACAGAGCCAGAGGCTGCTCCTCCCTACAGCAGTCTTGACAATCAACTGAAATTCAGTAAACATAAACCCTGAGAATGTCTCCAGGCTAGGCTCTGTAAGTGTCTCAGAAGCTAGCCCTTCAGGGAAACTCTACTGCTTGCTGAAAGGCCTCCACTCTACCCAGAACCAAGACTCATCAAAGCATCTAAAGACTAGAGGAAACAGCCATCTCACTCTTTTGTGATACTCAAAGCAGATCTCCTTCCCATTGAACTATCCTTGGAGGAGGATCACAAAATTCTGGGTAAAGCAGAACATTTTTCTGCATGCTCAAACAAACTGACTTAAGAAACCAATCAACCCACAGGAAATCAAACACCTCAAGCAGACCAGAGACTCCAACAAGGGACTGGTTACAGACACAAGGGAGATACAGTATCTTCCCACCCACACCAAAAAAATCAAAGAACTCATATTTTGTACTTTTTAAAATTTGTTTAAATTTTTTGTTTTCATTTTTAATTTTAAAAAATTGTTTGCTGTTAACCTTTTTTATCTTCCTCTTCTAATTTTTATTTTGGGGCAATATCTGTGCTGTGTGTGTGTGTGTGTGTGTGTGAGTGTGTGTGTGTGTGTGTGTGTGTGTGCTTTAGCTCTACTGAACTTTTGATCCTTTTTTTCTTTCTCATTCTTTTCACTTTTTTTCCTCTTTCATTCTTTTTTGTGTGACTTAATTGCTGTTCTGCTCATCCTCAGATATACGAATAGTCGATTATTAGACCTTATCCCCCATTGTGTACACAATCCAGAAATTTATTACTCAATTCAAAACCTCTTTGACTTAAGTTTCTTAATAGCAGTACTACCTCTTTATACCTATATAATATTTTCAGGATATTTTTTTTTACTTTTTCGCATCTCCTTTCTATCCCTCCCCTTCTCTCATCCTATCCCTGTTCTTCTGTGAATATTACGTTGTTAAATTTGCATAAATTTTAAGTGTTTCAATTAATAATTTTTAATATTTGTTTTTCTATTCTTTCTAGTCTCTTTTTCCTTTTTCATAGTTTTTCTTCTTTTTTTTCTCTCTCTACTATCATTCTATCCAAACTATTTTCCTTATTGAGATTAGGACTTAGTTAATTTAACTCTCTTTTTACCTTTCCACATCCCTCTATTCCTATTTTTATCCACATCTCTCCCTAAACCTTATAATTTCTGGATTGCCAAATTATTTTTTGTTGTTCATAGCCCATTAGTATACAGTTGTTTGATATTGAATAAATATATCTGATGGACTAGATTGTATCTGCGGACTTTTGACTGTGAAACTACAGACTTTGGATGATGCTTGCCTTAAGATAGTGTTGTAGCACAAAACTGGTGTTACTTTCATCCCAAATTGGCAAAACAAGCAGAAAAACACGAGAAAAATGGCGAGTCCCGGTATCTAAACTCCCACTCATGATAATCAGGGGACAGATAATGAATAATCCAGGGGAGAGCTCCCCAAAAGCTATAAAAAAACTACAGGTAAACATGGTAAATGAAAAAATTGAAAACCTTCAAAGGACTCAGTGTGAGCATGATAGGGAGAGAGAGGAGGCAAACCAAAGGTCAATACAGGAATATCATGAGCTTGAGGAACTTACTCAAAGATTGACACAGGAATTGCATGAGCAGATTGAAAACACTCAAAGAGAAATACAGGGATGGTATGAGCAGGCTGAGTCCAGTCAAAGAGATAGACATGAATTGCGTGAGCTTGCTGAGAATAGACAAAGAGAAAGTCAGGAATTGCATAAACGTGAGGAAGCTAATCAAAGAGTAATACAGGAATTGAGATAGCGAGATGAGATAGACAAAGATCTTTAGAGGCATTTATAGAATCCATAAACAGAGAGCTGAAAGAAGTCAGGGAGACCACAAAGGGAATGCTGAATGGAACCCAACAGAAGTAATGAGAGTCCAAGGAAACCATAACCAATCAACTAAGTGATTTGAGAATAAACACTGAACAGTAAGTTAAGGAAGCAAAGAAGTTCATAGAAGATCTAAACAAAGCTCCAACAAAGAATTTGAAGCGATCAAAACCGACAAATTAGAAAGAAAAGAAATAAAAAAACATAGAAAGACTTTACAGTAGGTTACAACATGTAGAAGATCGAATCTCGGGGATTGAAGACAGCCTAGATATTATAGAGAAAGAACGTACAAACATCAAGACAAATCCAAGAAATATGACAGATCTATTCAACATTTAGAAGACACCATCAGAAGGCCTAATCTGAGGATAATGGGTGTAGTGGAGCACTTAGAGAGAGAAGTTAATGGTCTAGGAAATTTGTTTAACAGGATCCTAGCAGAGAACTTCCCAAACATGCAAAACGATAGGCCTATTCAGATACAAGAAGCTTTTGGAACTCCAACTAGACCAGACCAGAACAGGACATCCCACTGTCACATTATATTCCACCCAGGATCAATTCAGACCAAGGAAAAGAGCCTTAAAGCTGTCATGGAGAAAAGATCAATCACCTATCACTGGAAACCAATTAGAATCACCTCAGATTTCTCAGCAGAGACAACTAAAGCAAGAAGAGCCCGGGATAAGTTATGCCATGCACTAAAGACAAACAACTATAAACCAAGAATACTGTACATAGCTAAACTCTCCTTCATAACTGAAGGTCAACTATAAACCTTCAATAGCAAAGAAAAATTGAAACAATATATCTCTGCCAAACTAGGCCTACAAAAGATTCTTGAATATATGCTACATATAGCAAACCAATAAGATCACAATAAAGGCCAATAAACTGCACCCAAAATGAAAATCCAAGAACCATAGGAAGAACCCAGTTGCCACAATCCCAAGAAGGTGGATAAAATGACAGGAACTCCAAAATCCCTCTCAGTCCTATCTCTCAACATTAACGGAATAAACTCTCCAATTAAGCAACATAGACTGTCTAGTTGTTTTAAAAAGCAAGATCCTTCTATCTGCTGCCTTCAGGAGTCACATCTTGCTCATAAAAACAAACACATTTTGAATGTGAAATGCTGGAACAAAATCTACCAAGCAAACGGCCCCCATAAACAGGCAGGTGTTGCAAGCCTCATATCAGATAAAATAGACTTCAAATTAAAATCAATGAGAAGAGATAAGGAAGCTCGCTATATACTAATTAAGGGATCCTCCCTTCAGGAGGATATTACAATTCTAAATATCTATTTTCCAAACAACGGAACACCCAAATTTATCCAAGAAAAACTACTTTCCCTCAAATCCCACATAGATACAATGACATTGATTGTTGGTAACTTGACACATCACTCTCCCCACTAGATAGATGAACTTGGCAAAAATTCAACTGAGAAACCGCAGATCTAAACAACTGCATAGATCAACAAGATTTCACAGACATCTACCAAATATTTCACTCAGCAGCATCAGAATACACGTTCTTCTCATCAGCACATGGAACAAAAATAGACCACTTTTTAGGTCACAAAGGAAACTTGTCCAAATTCAGAAACATTGAAGTTATACCTTGCATTCTCTCTGACCACAAGGGAATAAAATTAGAACTCAAAACCAAAAGCCACCAAAGAAAGTCCTGTAACTCATGGAGGCTGAACAACACACTGCTGACTCACGAATGGCTATTGGAAGAAATTAGAAAGGAAATTCAAATGTTCATGTTATTCAACAAAAAAGAACACACATATTACCAGATCCTCTGGGACACAGTAAAGGCAGTACTCAGAGGCAAGTTTATAGCTTTAAGATGCTATATCAACAAATTGGAGATATCTGAAACCAACAATTTAATGAGACATCTGAGCCTCCTTGAAAAAGAGCAGCAAAATAAACCCTAATTCAGTAGATGGAAAGAAATGATTAAAATTATATCAGAAATAAATGAATTAGAATCCAAAAAAACATGGAGAGAATCAACAAAACAAAGAGTGGGTTATTCGAAAAAATTAAAAAAAAATGATAGCCCCTTAGCAAATCTTATCAGAAAAATGAAGAGAATATATCCAAATAAATAAACTCAGAGATGAAAATTGTAACATCACCACAGAAACAACCAAGATTCAGAACATTATAAGGGAATAATCCTCAAAACTTTATGCTACTATGTTTGAGAACTTGACAGGGTCAGACTTTTCCTACCAAATATTGACATGTTGAAACTGAACCAAGTTGAGTTAAACCATCTGAACAGGCCCATTTCAAACATTGAAATAGAAAGAGCAATAAGAGATCTCCCATCTAAGAATAGTCCAAGACCAGATGGTTTTACAGTGGAATTCTATAAGTCCTTCAAAGCAGAGCTCACACAAATAATACCTCAGCTCTACAATGAAATTTGAAGCGAAAGTACACTACCGAGCTCATTCTATGAAGCCATCATAACCCTCATCCCAAAACCAGGCAGGGACTCATCAAAGAAAGAGTACTATAGACCCATTTCTTTAAAGAACATTGATGCAAAACTTTTCAACAAAATTTTGGCCAATCGATTTCAACAATTTATCAAAAAATCATGCAACATGATCAAACAGGATTCATTTCAGTAATACAAAGCTGGCTCAATATACACAAATCAATTAATATAATTCATAACATCAACTGAAGCAAGGATAAGAACTGCATGGTTATCTCAATAGATACAGAAAAAGCATTTGACAAGATACAAAACTCCTTTATTATGAAGGTTCTGGAAAAATTAGGAATCCATGGAACATTCCTCAATACAATAAAGGCTGTATATGACAAAACTACAGCCAGCATTATACTTAATGGTGATAAACTGAAGCCATTTCCTCTTAACTCAGGAATGAGACAAGGATGTTCACTCTCTCCACTTCTCTTCCATGTAGTATTAGAATGCCTAGCTACAGCCATAAGACAAGATATAAACATAAAGGGGATCCAAATAGGGAATGAAAGAGTAAAACTCTCCCTCTTTGCAGATGATATGTTATTGTACTTAAAGAATCTCACAGCCTCCACTCCCAAATTTATCAAGTTGATTCAAAACTTTGGCAAAGTAGCACGGTATGAAATTAACCCTCAAAAATCAATGGTTTTTCTGTTTACCAACGAGAAAAGTGTGGCTGAAATTAGGAAAGCAACTCCATTCATAATAGGCCTCCAAAAATAACTAGGAATTAAATTAACCAAAAAGTGAAGGACCTCTATGATTAAAAATTAAAAAACCTGAAAAAGGAAATCAAAGCAGAACTTAGAAAGTGGCAAAAAACTCCCATGATCTTGTATTGGAAAGATAAACATCGTGAAAATGACAATACTTCCAAAGACTATCTACAAATTCAATGCGGTATTTATCAATATTCCAACCTCCTTCTTCAAGAAAATAGAAGCTGCAATCGAAAATTTCATATGATATGAAACAATAAAGATGCCAAATAGTGAAAATGATACCTAACAGAAATCACAGGGCTAGAGAAATGTCAATACCAAATTTCAAACTCTACTACAAAGCCATAATAATCAAAACAGCTTGGAACTAGCACAAGAACAGACCTCAGGACCAATGGAATAGAATGGAAAACCCAGAAATGAACCTACAGACCAATAGCCATCTAATTTTCGATTAGGGAGCTAAAATATAGAATGGACGAACGACAGCCCTTCCTGTAAATGGTGCTGGCAAAATTGGTTAACTACTTGAAGAGAACTATGGGTAGGTCCTTAGATATCACTCTGCACCAGAATCAACTCCAAATGGATCAAAGACCTGGGAGTCAAAGCAGACATTCTGAAAACATTACAGAATGGAATAAAAGAAATCCTAGGTCTCCTTAGCAGAGGCCTAAATTTTCTTAGTAGAGACCCAGAAACACAACAAATCAAAGAAAGGTTGGACAAATGGGATTGCATGAAATTGTAGGGCTTGTGCAAGGCAAAGGACATAGCTAGCAACATCAATCGAAAGTCCACTGATTGGGAGAAGATCTTCACTAGCCATACAACAGACAAGGGTCTCATATCTAAAATATACCTGCAATTCAAAAAAATTAAATCCCCCAAGAACAAATCCTCAAAGAAACAACAGCCCAATAAGTAAGTGGGCTAAAGAAAAGGAGAAACTTATCTGAAGAGGAAAGAACCATGGCCAATAGACACATGAAGAAATGCTCAACTTCCCTAGCCATAAAAGAAATGCAAATCAAAACAACATTGAGATACCACCTCACCGCAGTTAGAATGGCGATAATCAACACCTCTAATAGCAACAGATGCTGGAGGTGATGTAGAAAGAAGGGAATCTTACTGCATTGTTGGTGGGAGTGTAAATTTGTTCAACCACTTTCAAAAACAACATGGAGATTCCTCCAAAGGCTCCACATAGAGCTCCCCTATGACCCAGCAATCCCACTTTTGGGCATTTACTCAAATGACCCCAAACAAGACCACACTAAGGCTACCAGTACGACTAAGTTTATTAAAGCATTATTTACCTTAGCAAATATATGGAACCAACCCAGATGCCCCTCAAGTGATGAATGGATCAAGAAAATATGGTATATATACACAATGGAATTCTATGCCCTCATCAGAAAGAATGGCATTGCCCCATTTGTTAGGAAGTGGAAAGACTTGGAAAAAATTATTTTAAGTGAAGTAAGCCAGGCCCAAAGAAACATAGGTCCCATGGTTTCCATTATTTGCAATAACTAGTATATGTCTTAGTCAAGCAGAAATGGTCAGATAAATTGATGTTAGGGAAATGAACCCTAAGATATGTATTCAAATGTTTTTTTTGTTTCATGCGATTTTTCCTAAAGTATATATAAGATTTTTTCTGTTGCTTTCTATGTCCCTCCCCCACGATATAACCCCTGCTTTCATTGTATTTGATGTTGGTATAATTTGTGGAGGGGAAGGAAGAAACAAATCGCTTAAATAGTAATACAGGTGGACCCATTGAAATAATGAGAGGCACAAGTTATTATGTTGAAGAACTAACTTTATACTTTTATGATGGGAGAAGTGGGGGAGGAAGATTGGCTGGGGAGGGCGCGGGGAGGATGGAAAGGGATGGGAATGGGAAACAAAGGTGGAGGCTACAATGCTTGAAAAGGAATGTACTTATCTTTCACATGTAATTGTAACCCCTCTGTACAGTATTTTCACATTAAAAAAAGAAATGATTAAAATTGGACAAAAGTTCGGAATAGACCTGTTTTCCAAATAGCCATGAAAGTAGCCAGTGGGTTTACAAAGTCGTGTTTAATACAACTTCTATGTTGGCTTAATGCTTTTGGAACAGAATTCATTAGAGAAATGCAATTCAAAATTACTATGATACTACTTCATAACTATTATAACACTTATCCAAAAAATCAAAGGTTCCTGGTGTGGTGGTAAAGGCTTGTAATTCCAAGCATTTAGCAGGTTGGAGTAATAGGATTTTATTCTACGGCCAGTCTGGGGTACTACACATAGTAAAAACCTGCCCTTAAAAAAAAACAAAGGTAATAATGTTGTTGAGAATATGGATAAAAGAAATTTTCTAGGGCTGGGAAGGTGGCTCAGTGGTAGAGTGCTTACCTTGTATGCCTGAGGCCCCGGGTTTGATTCCTCAGCACCACATAAGCAAAAAGAAGAAATTTTCTACACTCTTAGTCAAAATACAGGTAAATATTCTCATTGTAGAAAGTAGTATGCAGTTTTCTAGAGAAATGTAAAGTTGAAATATCATCTGACCCATCGATCATGTGTTTATTTCTCTTTGGGTAACTGATAAGTATCTGTAGCTCATTGCTATTCACATTGTTCACAACAACGGCCAAGATATAAATTGGAGTTACAGGTTCAACTACAGACTAATAAAGCACTGTGTTGCATGCACAATATATTTTTGTTTCATCTTTATTATAGCAAGAGTCTTCTCCCAGTAGCCACAATTTACAATAACCTCAAAGATGTATTCTAAATGAAGAAAATGTCTTCTGATCTTTGTAAAACCACACACACACACACACACACACACACACACACACACACACACACACACACGCACCAACCTCAAAGATTTAGAGAGAAATGATTTTTTTTGTTCCCAAGAATTTTATTCTTTTATTGTGAAAATACTGTAGAGAGGGGTTACAATTACATGGGCAACATAATGAGTACATTTCTTGTAGTGCCCACGTTGCTGGACCCCCACCAAGAAGACCAACAAGAGTCAGACGTTCTGAAATGCAAAAGCAAGGTTTTATTTAGACGGGCTGCAGCTTGGACCCCATCCTACACTCCCACACAGTGGAGCCTAGGAGGAGAGCCCTGAGCTAAATAAAGATTTGCAGGGCTTATAAAGGCAAACAACCAGGTGTTTGGATTACCACCAAGTCTTGCTCCGTGAGCTGAGATAACCAAGCAACAAATGGTCACTGCCTCAAAAAATGGAGTTACTTTAACCTTCCTCCCCACTTGACTTATGGTCCTGAGACACAATATTGTGGCTCCAGGCAAAAACTACACTCCAACAGCTCTCGGTCTTGACTAGTCCCTCTATGACCATAGCCATGTTGTCTTTTGCTATTCCTGAATGGTCAATGTGAAAACAACACTCTTCTCCTAGGGCAGCACAAAGTTCCCCTTGTTGTACTGAGCGGCTCCCAGGAGTTCTGCAAATGATAATTGAAACAATACCAATAACAATCAGTCCATTTTTCTTTTCTTGAGTTATATATGGAGTGGTTGGGTAGGATGCTTAGAGACTTCCCATGTTTTCCCATGGTCATCCAGGGCAAGGGGTTCAGCTGGTCTTTCATGGGTGCAGTGGATCCAAGCAGCAATGCTGTCCACCTTAAGGGCAGTGGGTGTAGCCAGAGGTACTATGTAAGGTCCCTTCCACCGTGGTTCCACAAACCTCAAGTTGTACCTTCGAACAAACACACAGTCCCCTGGTTTAAACAAATGGGGGGGTAGGAATAGAAGCAGAATCATATAATGTTCTAAGCTGGGGCCACCCACTTTTGTGGATAGTCAAGTTTACATAGAAATTCAGTGTCACTCAAATGAGCAAGCAATCCAGTCTGAAGGCTAGGGATAATGGGTGGAGGATGTCCATACATTATTTCAAAAGGAGTACAGCCAAGGTTATAGGGTAAATTTCTTACTCCAAACAGGTCAAAAAGAAGGATTGATACCCAGTCTGTGGCAGTCTCCAAAGCCAATTTAGTTAAGGTCTCTTTTAGAGTCTGATTCTTTCTTTCTACCTGCCCTGAACTCTGGAGTCTATAACCACGGTGCAATTTCCAATCCGTCCCCAGTGCCACAGCTATTCCCTGACTTAATTTTGACACCAAGGCTGGTCAATTTTCCGACCTGATGGTGGATGGGAAGCCATAGATGGGTAGGATTTCTTCCAGGATATTCTTAGTCACGAATTTCGTGGTCTCATGCTTTGTTGGGTAGGTTTCAACCCATCCTGAAAGGTGTCTACAAAAACTAGCAAATATTAATATCCAACTTTTCCACTTTATATTTCTGTGAAGTCTAATTCCCAATTCACATCTGGCCTATCTTCAGAAAATGGTGCTGGCAAAATTGGTTAAGTACTTGTAGAAAACTGAAGCTAGATCCTTAGATATCACTCTACACCAGAATCAACCCCAAATGCTTCAACGACCTCTGAGTCAAAGCAGACACTCTAAAAACATTACAAGATGGAATAGGAGAAACCCTGGGTCTCTTGGAATAGGCCAGATTTTCTTAATAGAGACCCAGAAACACAACAAATCAAAGAAAGGTTGGACAAATGGGATTGCATGAAATTGCACAGCTTCTCTATGGCAAAGGACATAGCTAGCAAGATCAATAGAAAGCCCAAAGATGGGGAGAACATCTTCACTAGAGAGAATTTTTTTTAAAAAGGAAAGCGAAGTGGAATTCCTGCGGCATTTAGGTCACAATGTATAAGATAGTAGATATACTGGATGATCAAGTATAAAGTTGTAATGTACAACATGAGGATACAGGGGGCAACACTGGCGTTACAGAGGAATGAAGATAAGTAAATAGTTCTTCTTCCTAACAGGGATTGCTCTTTTATTTGTTCTACCTTCAGTAATGGATAAGCTGAACATAATTCTTTACGTATATCTGCCTTTTGCCCCATTTGTCCAGAAATGGAAAGATTTGGAAAAAAATATATTAAGTGAAGTAAGCCAGGTGCAAAGAAACATACGCCCCATGGCTTCCCTTATGTACAATAACTAGTATATGTCTGAGACAAGAAATAATGGACAAATAAGTTGATGTTAAGTGAAATGAAACTCAAGATAAGGACTCTTGTTTTTCTTTCTTGCTAACATTTCTAACATTTTTATAAGTTATTACTTTGTTGCTTTGTGTGTCCCTCCAATATGGTATAACCCCGGTTTTCACTGTATTTGATGTAGGTATAATTTGTGGAAGTGAAGCAAAAAAACAAATTGTTTAAATAGGTGGAATCATTGCAACAATGAGATGTACAGGACTTTAAGTCAAAAATCGAACTTTACAACTTTTGCACGAGAACTGGGGGGAGGGATAGGAATTGATGGTTAGGGGAAACAAAGGTGGAGGCAACAACGTTTGATAAGAAATGTACTCATTACCTTGCCATGTAATGGTAACTCCTCCATACGGTATTTTCACAATAAAAAATTATTAAGAAGATACATTGTATTAAACTTCATACAGTGGCTACAAACTTCATTTTAATGGTTAAATAAATGTTAGCCCTCCTCAAAAAAAGAAAGAATAACAAACAATATAGTAATAATGTTGTATGTTCACCATAAAACAAAATTTCAAATTAAAATACATGAGATTTTCCTTGATGTAACCTAATTATTACAAATAAGGACAACCTGGGGACCTATGTTCCTTTAAGTCTGGCTTACTTCACTTAGTATGATGTTTTTTCAAGATCTTTCATTTCCTTATGGATGAGGCGGTATCATTGTTTCTGATGGAAGCATATTATTCCATGTATGTGTATGTTTGTATGTCTGCGTGTGTGTGTCACATTTTCTATATTCATCTACTGAGGGGCATCTGGCTTAATTCCATACCTTAGCTATAGTAAATAATACTGTAAAAAACATAATTGTGCTGGTAGCTTCAGTGTGGCCTTGTTTGTGGTCATATGGTTAAATGCCCAGAAGTGGGTTTACTGAGTAATAGGGGAGCATTATTGTGCACATCAAGGATAATCTTAGTAGATGTGCAGAATAACTCAATAGCTATGTACATATTACCAAAAAAGGTGATTCCAAGTGAAATGAACTCCAAGACGTGTTCTTTGTTGTTGTTGTTCTTAATGTACTATGTACTTTTCATCCTTTTGCGTTTTCCCCATATGTGGTTTATCCCCTGTACTCACTGTATTTGATTTTGATACCCAGGTTATCACAACTAGGGAACTAGGGAAGGGTGAGAGAAAAAAACAAAATGGTGAGACAAAGGACAAAGGAGGAACCCATGCAAAAGTGAAAATCATGAGACATTATGTTAGAAATAATCTTGGGAGGATGTTGGGAGGGAGGAGGGAGAAAAATGGCGGAAAGGTAAAAAGTTATAAAAGAAATGAATTAATTACCTTACTTATGTAACTACAACCCCTCTGTACATTACCTTGACAATAAAATTTAAATACAAAATGAAATAAAATACTTGAGAGCAGCAATACAGGAGATGGAAGTGTGGGAAATATAATAGTGTACAAAGAAGAGTAGAACAGCTGTTGGGAGTAAACTACCATACAGAATTTCAGCCTCATGTCAGTCACTAAAAAGGGAAATCAAAATGCACAATCAGCAAACCAATAGAGATAAAATAGAAAACTAAACAACTAAGGTGAAGAGATGACATGGACCAAGAATAACAATTGACACAATAAGAAAACAAATAACAAGCTGGTAAGTTTAAAAATTATTACCCACAATTCTATTAAAAGTTTTTTACATCGGGCCTGGGAAGGTGGCTCAGTGAAGAGCGCTTGCCTTGCATGCATGAGGGCCTGGGTTTGATTCCTCAGCACCACATAAGCAAAAAGAAAAAAGCCAGAAGTGGTGCTGCAGCTCAAGTGGTAGAACACTAGCCTTGACCTGAAGAGCTGAGGGACAGCGCCCATTCCCAGAGTTCAGGCCCCACAACTGGACCCCCCCAAAAAAAGTTTTTTTACATCACAATTTGTTAGACATATAATTCAAATCACAGTTTAATAGTAGATAATTTTAATAGTAGATCATTTTAATAACAGGTTAATTATTCCTGATTTCTTAATATTTAATTATATATAAATTAAATTTAAATTTAATATATAATTTAAAATTTCGAAAAGAAGAAATTGAAACTAATTTTAATAATACATTTCATGAATTGTAAAATTGACAAGCATTAGAATTTAAAAAATAATATATCATAACTGTTTCATTTATATTAATGGAATAATTCAAAGTGTATTCTACACTTAGCACTCATCTTGACATCAAATAATAAATTATTATTTATGATTCTTGGTATTAGGTCGAAAGGTTCAGCACTGTGGTAAAATTCACACCATACAGTACATGAGGGTATGACTCCTCTCATCTCGCTTAAACTGTGGAAATTTGATTTCTTCATGCATGTTAAATTCCTTTCTAGGTGACATCTACACAGTTATATGCAATTAGATACACGAGTAGCATTTCAGATGATTCTTAAAAGTCATATTCATTAATTAAATTTTTATTATTTTGTACCAAATAAATATTTATAGAGAGACTGAATTTTTGAGTAGATGATGGTGTATATGTGCCAGATTACACATCTTGAGGTTCATTCCTGACATTGTTTCTACTGTTGGATTTAATATTCCATAAGGGGATAAGTGTATTATATTGGATATATGAAAGTAAATTAAATGTTTATTCCATTAATCCTTTGGCACTTGTCTAATTGCAATATAAATTATCCATGTGTTTGAAGTAATGAAAATAACAACAGATATAAGCCAGATAAATCAGTCTGTAGTAGACAAGTATTTTCACCTTTATTTTGATAATTGGTCCTCTTTTACACTACAGAATATACTTGGGAAAATGTGCTCCAGGATGGCAAAACTGCAGAATATTATGTTTTGATCTATCATAAGACAAGGAAGAAAGGCCAACCTTCCATAGAAAAGTCTGTTCCCAGTGAGGTGATCTGTTTTATAGTGGTCACTTGGAAATGAATATTTTTCACAGTCAACCTTGACAAGCCACCTTGATAGACCATTTCTGCAAATGGTTACAGAGGCTCATTGATGGCTTTGCAAGGATCCAGATTGCCTCATTTTGAGACAACTAAAACAGGAATTTAGTCAGTTGTTTTTGTATCTTTAGGAAAAAAGCCATTGACTCTCGGCCAGGGGATCACTGGGTCCCAGAGAATCTACTACCTTGAATAGTAATCATAGATCTCTAAAAAAACACACAAACAAACAGAAAACTCTAGTAAGTACAGCCAGTCAGGGCTGCTATCACAGCCTACATGAAGTCAAGCAAAAAACAGAAGCTGAGAGTCATTTAGCTAATAACTAATATATTTTTTTATGAGGCAGACTGAAATGAGATTCCGGAGAGAGGGTCAGAAAGACTGATCAGAGAGACTAAAATTGATCACACAAAGATTGGATAATAGAATTCCTTGTAGAACAAATAAATCATAGAACACTTTTGCATGTAAGAACAAGACATAAGACCAATTCAAGAAATACACATTTTCTTAGAGATCAGCTTAATGAATTATCAATGGAAATCTTTGAATTCTTAAATATTTGACTACATGTGGGAGAAGGCCAATTGCTGAAGAGAAAGAAAATGTCATCACTCTGTTAGGAGGTCCAATATCACGTTAGGAAGTAATCAAATACAGATTTGTAATAAAAAGAGAAAACAATTATTCCAAATGAGGGTTTTATTTGTTCTGATGTAACAGTTCTTGATTTACATGCTAGCAATTAGCATACAATTGATCCAGTCCCACAGCTGAATTGATATTGACTGCAGTGTTCCCACATGAAGGAAAAGAGAAAATTTACAAATGTCTGATGAAATGAGTTGAGGGTTCCGTGTTCTAATAGTGATATCTGACATTTAGACACAGTTGAAGAGGTTGATTTTCATTTATAAAAATCCCCCATTTTTATCCTGGTACCATAGGCTCATAGTTGTAATCCTAGCTACTCAGGAAGCTGAGATCTGAGGACTGCCGTTCAAAGCCAGCCTGGGCAGGAAAGCCCCTGAGCCTCCTATCTCCAATTAACCACCAGAAAATCAGAACAGGCCCTGTGGCTCAAGAGATAGAGCCCTTACCTTAGGTTGAAGAGCTCAGGGCCAGTGCCCAAGCCCAGACATCAAGCCTCTCAACCAACAACAACAACAAAATATTCTCTCTTTTCTTGGACTGCTTACAGCTTCTCCTAACATTCAATAAATAAGCCATTTTAAAACCGACTACATTTAAGTCCTATTGTAGCTGTTGCAAATAGAATGATTTGGAATCTTATGTCAAAAGATTCATATTTGGAGAAACAAATACCAGCAATGTAACTTTTTTCCAATCTTGAACTCTGGGCCTGGGCCATGAACATGGTTATGCTGGTAGTTTTAATTTGAACTTCTTTTGTTATTTTTTGGAATACTGACCCTGAGTGGAATTAATGGGTAATAGGGAGATCTATGTTTAGTCTTTTGAGGAAAGTTCATACTGTATTCCAGAGTGGTTGAACAAGTTCAATTTCCTACCAACAGTGTAATAGAGTTCCCATTTGGCTACATCCACCTCAGCATTTGCTATTGTCAATTTTCTTGATAATGGCCCTCCTAACTGGGACGAGGTAGAATCTGTCTTGTTATTGTAGATTTCTAGGCACCTTCTAGCTACCATAAATGAATGAATCCATGAAACCTATATTGCTCTGAGTGTGCATTCCTTTCTCTTAGTATAAGTTCCCCAAGCCTTTCATTTTCCTTAAGACTAGTGTAAAGTCATCCCTTCTGATGGGTGAAAAGAAATCCATTGTGTGTGTGTGTGTGTGTGTGTGTGTATGTGTGTGTGTGTGTGTGTGTGTTTAAAATGACTATAGGCCCATGAGTTCATTTCTAAGCCTTCTGTTTCATCTGTAATTTTGTAATTTCATATTAAATTTGGATTGTTTTCCCTACTGCATTGAAGAATATTGGTGGGCTTTTGCTGGGTATTGCATTGTCAATTGTTTGGGGTAATATTGCAGTTTCCACAAAGTTAATTCTTCCAACCAGGAGCATTGAAAGACTTTCCATTTCCTTGAATCTCCTTCAATTTCCCATTTTAGAGTTTTAACGTTTTTACAGTAGAGGTCCTTCTCATTTTTAGTTAAATTGATTAATTCCTAGTTTTGTTGTTGTTTTGTTCTGTTTAGTTTTGATTTGATTTTGAGCTAATATATATGAGGTTTTTTTTTTGGATTCCAGCCTGGATCTTCCCATTGTTGGTAACACAAAACAACTACTGATTCTTGTGGGTTTTATACCCTGCTACATTGCTGAAGGTTAGAATCACCTTTACTAATTTGAGGGAGGAAGTTCTAGGGTCCTTTAAATACAGGATCATTTCATCTGTAAAAAGAGATACTTTTCCTTCTTCCCTATTTGAATCCCCATTATGTTTTTCTCTTGCCTATTGCTCTTGCTAGGAACTCCACTACTATATTAGTAGAGAGAGTGGACATCCTTTTATCATTCCTGATTTTAATGTCTTCATGCTTCCACAATTAGGTACATATTTATTATCTCTTTGTCATAAACATACTCTGTATTATATTGAGGAATGTTCCATGCATTCCTAGCTTCTCAGACCTTTAATCATAAAGGGGTATTGGAGTTTGTTAAAAGCTATTTTTACATCTATGTATATATGATAATGTGGCTCTTGTCCTTGCTTCTGCTGATGGTTTATGTTATGTTTATTGACCAGTATATTGGATCCAATTGGATCCTAGAATGAATACTGTTTGATTATAGGAAATGATTTTTTGGTTAGTTGCTGAAATTGGTTGGTGAGAATTTTATTGCGAAGTTCGGTATCAATGCATATCAAGAGTTCAGTTTATAGTTCTCTTTCTTTGATGAGTCCCTATCTGATTTGTGGATGAGTCTAATTCTAGCTTCATAGAATGTGTTTGATAATTTCATTTCCCTTTCTATTCCATTGAAGAGTTAGATCTGAGTATTGCAAGCTCTTTACAGGCCTTAATTTCATGGTAAATGCATTGAGTCCTAGATTTTTCTGGTATGGGAAATTATTTATTGACATTTCATTTTCATTTCTTATGTATCACTTCCTGGTTCAGTTCGAGTATAGGAAAGCATAAATTTCTCTACAATTCTACACGTGACTGGCATATGGTTTTCAAAGTACTTTCTTATAGCATTCTCAATTTTGCTTATTTATGTTGTGATGTCTAATTTTTTCTATAATTTCTCTATTTGGGTGAGTTCTCTTATTGTATTTTCAGGGTTTTTTTATTATGAAGGTGTTAGATGGGGGGGTTACATTAAAATAAGTAATGAGTACATTACCCCCAAACTTGATATCCCATACCTACAAAGTTATAAAGTTCATTTCTAACATAGTGTCTAGTGTTTATCACTGTTGCTTTGGTTAATCTTTGTCCCACCATTTCTGTGATTTCTCTTCGTTCCCCAAATAAAATTAACTTAGGTATAAGACAAAGGGTACGGAAATCAAAAAGAGTGACTACAGGGAATAAACCAAAGGGGGAAAAGTAAATAGAAATAACTAAAAACAGTTCACCATACAATTATCTTGTATCCATTTCTCGGAGCTCATTTCAATAAGCATCATTTTCTATGGTGATATGCATATAGCTATTGAGCTATTGTGCTCTTTTCTAAGAATAACCCAGATATATTCTAGTTTTTCCAAATGAGTGAAAACATGTAGCCTATGGTTTTTGGGGTCTGGCTTTTTTGACTTATTATGTTTTCCAAGTCTTTCCTTTTCCTTACAAATGGGGCAATGTCATTCTTTCTAACGGAAACATAGAATTTTGTTGTGAATGTATATGACATTTTTTTGACCGATTCATCTACTGAGGGACATCTGTTTTGGTTTCATATCTTAGCTATGGTAAATAAGGCTACATTGGACATAGTTTTGATAGTAGTGTTAGTGTGGCTTTGTTTGTGGTCATTTGGGTAAATGCCCAGGAGTGGGATTGCTGGGTCATAGGGGAGCTTTTCTGAGAAACCTGTACACTTCTTTATGGAATATTTGAGCAAGTTTACATTTCCACCAATAGTGTAGTAATGTTCCTTTTTGGCCATATCCCCACCAGCCCAGCATCTGTTATTATTAATTTTCTTCATAATGGTCATTCTAACTGGGGTGAGGTGGAATCTCAATGTTGCTTTCATTTGCATTTCTATTTCCAGAAATGTTGCATATTTCTTCATGTGTCTATTGGCCATTCATATTTCTTCTTCAGAGAGTTCTCTATTTAAATCTTTAGCCCACTTATTAATAGGGTTGCTGGTTTTTGATTATTTGTTTTTTTGGGTGGTTAACTTTTGGGGCTCTAAATATATTTGAGATGTGAGTCCATTGTCTTTTGCAGAGCAAATAACGATCTTCTCCCAATCTGTGGACTTTTTATTTATCTTTCTATCTATATAAATTCTCTTCTTAGTCAGATTTGGTAAGGGTCGGTCAATTCTGTTAATTTATTGAAAGAACCAATTCTGTTTTGTTGATCTTTTTATGTTTTATTTTGTCTTTATTTAGGTATTTCTGATTTAATTTTTTTGGTAGGTCGTAGGGCTTGAACTCTGGTCTTGGGCACTGTCCCTGTGCTCTTCACTTCAGAGCGAGAGCGTTACTGTTTGAGCCACAGTGCCACTTCCGGATTTCTATTGGCTTATTGGAGATAAGAGTCTCACGGACTTTCCTGCCAGGGCTGGATTTGACCATCGATCCTCAGATCTCAGCTTCCTGAGTAGCTAGGATTACAGGCGTGAGCCACAACCTGTGCGTGTCTCTGATTTAGTTCTTTTTTTTTTTTTTTTTTTGTTTCTGTCTACTGCTTTGGGTTTGGACTTGTTCCTGTTTTCAAGAAGTTTGAGGTATATAATTAAAATACAGACTTGAGATTTCCCCAATTGCTTCATGTAAGCACTCAGAGGTATACATTTTCCTCTATGTATTGCATTTACTGTGTCCCAGAGGAGTTGGTATTTTGTATGTTCAATTTGTTAATTTTCAGAAACTTTCAAATTTTCATTATAATGCATTCAGTGCCCAACTGGTCATTCAGTAAAGTGTTGTTCAGGCTTCATGTATTTGAGAATTTTTTTTTTTTTTGCTTTAGCTGTTTAATTCTAAGTTTATTCTGTTGTGTTCTGACATGATTTGGCAAGTCAATTTATTTTTCTTTCATTTTGGATAGAATTTCTATGTAACATAGGATATATTCTATTTTCAAGACTCTTCCAAGAGCTGCTAAGAAGAATGTTTCTATTGATGCTGAATGTATATTCTGTAGATGTCTGTTAGGGCTAGGTGGACAATGTAGTTACTTAAGCCTGCAGTTTTGGTTGACCTATCCAAGGATAACAACGATGTGTTGAGATGTGATTTTAGGTTAAGTATTATTTGGTTGATGTAGTGGGGGTGCTCCAGGATTCAGAGCATTGATGTTTAGATTTTTATATCCTCCTAATGGAGAGTTGCTTTTATCAATATATAATGTCTCTTCCTTCTAATTTTAATTTGAATTCTATTTTATCTTATGTTAGTAATTCTACTGTGGCCTGTTTATGGTGTCCTTTTGCTTGAAATTTTTCCTTCCTGCCTTTCAGTTTGAGTATGTGTTTGTTTTTGTCAATAAAATGTGTCTCTTGTAGATACTAGATGGATGCATCTTGTTTTTTAATACTAGTATCTAATCTATGTCTTCTATTTTGAAATTTAAGTCCAATGATACTGAGAATTAAGACTTTGAAATATTTGATAAGTCATGCTGTGTTATGCACCTGTTGTTAGGAGCTTTGCCTCATCTACTCTTAATATATTTACCTTGTTCTCTGGTAGGGACCATTCTATGTCACCAGTTCCTGTTCTTCTTGATCTTCTCTATGTAGGATATATTTGATTAACATCTATCCTGCTGATTTGGTGGAGATACATTGTTTCAAGTTTTCTTTGTCATGAAATATTTTTTATATCCTTTTAATATAAAGGATAGTTTGGCTTGGGACAGTATTCACGGTTGGTAGTTGTTTGCCTTTAATGTTTGTCATACATCGTGCCAGGCTCTCCTTTTTACCATATCAGCTAAGAAATCTGTATTTATTCTGATGCTATATCTTTTATAAGTAATCTGTCTTTTGCCAGGTGTTGATTTGATCTTCTGTTGTGATTTCTTTTTCTGGGTTTAGGTTTTTGTCTAGACCATTAAGTGTAGGAGAAGAGATCAGTTGTGGTGAGATGTTGTCATGTTAATACTTGTGGTTACAATGACAGTTTGGACTGTCCAGTGGTAAGGTCAATTTAGTCTGTGTTTAGATGTGACTGTCTCTGTTCATGATTTATTTCCCATGTGGCCCTTTGTTTTCACACTGCAGTTGTGCTTTTGAATATGTTGGCCAACACAGTCACAGCAGTCACCTGCCTGGCTGGGTAACTTTTCATAGATTTCTGTTTTCTTGTGAAGACAGTATAAAATCTGCCTCTGAATTTTATATCTATATATGATTATAGCTGACTTGGTGTGAACCTCTAGAATTGGAGTATCTTCTAGGAGTCTCAATATCTGTTTCATTGGAGAGAGCTAGGGTAATGTTCTGTTGTTATTCTGTCATTGTTTTTCCTCTTCCTCAGGTTTATTTATTTATATTGTGCATTTTTTCAAATAATTTATGATTTGTGATGGTTGTATCAGATTATTTTTGTTTTTATATTTGTGTTACTTTGAAATAGTGACTTCAGGCTTGTATGAAGAGACAGTAATAATACGAAATGTGAAGAGCCTAAGGCTTAAAGAGATACAATGAAGGCTTAAGTAACTCCATTACAGGCTAGCAACCGTCTTGTGAGGTATGAATTATTAAAATAACCATGGGTTTGACCAAGAAATGACACAAAAAGAAAAACAATTCCTGGACAACTGAGACATAAATGATCCTTGGGAAAGCCACAGGAATTTTCTCCAGATGTATTGACCAAACACTGGGTGGCCATGCAGGACACAGTGTTCCAGTGTCCAGACAATTCCCATCAATATCACATCCATAATAATATTAGCCAATCACATATGTATAGTGTTGTTTGCTTAAAATGTTAACCAATCATGTAATTTCTCATGTAAAACTTCCTTAAAGTTGTTTGTTCAATACTATAAAAAAACTGTGATTATTCTATGCTCGGGGCTTCTTAGCATCACCTGTTACTGAGTGCGTGAAGGATCAACCTCGAGCATGCAAATAAACGACTCCTTTGTTATTTGCATTGGTCGTGGTCTCTGGTGGTCTTCGGGGGGTCTCGAGTCCAGGTAAAACAAATAGGGGCTCATATGGGATCTCCCTCATAAGCTCACCCAGACACCTGATCAGGGAGCAGTAAAGGACAGCCAGTAAGTTTTGTAACTGTGATATTTGTGTAGTTTTCAGGTTGGGTCTTGGAGTTGGCAAGAAATCCTGGCGGACGTGCTATAAGGCAGCCAACGGGACCAGTGGGAGATGTCCCCGAGAAGCCCAGGGAAGGTAAACTATTCACTAGTGCGGACATTTGGGCCCATCTGTAGTCCTGAACTGTCTGCTTGATAGTTTACAGGTTAGACTGTCCACTAGTGCGGACATTTGGGATGTTTCCTGTCTTTAGTCTGGCAATTTCTGTCTGACAGTCTACCACCCAGTCTATCACCCGCATGCTGTTAATGTGTCTTCTCTTAAAATCTGTGTGTCTGTCTGTATTGTGGCTTTCATGGAACATTTCCCTCTTTCATATTCATCCTGACACAGATGCCTGGAAACCCTGTTTGCCTCCATGTAAAATTGTTATGCTTTGTTCAGTTTCTTGTCCAACAATAATTACTTTCTCTTTCAGACTCTCTTGTCTTCTGCTTCGAAGGGTGAAATTTGGCTTAGAAAGTTGGCCCACTTGAAGCAAAGCTAGAGTCGGGTAGTCTTTTACCGGATGGCACTGCTGAAACATCACCAAGTGTCTCCGTCTACCTCTTTGGGATCCTAAACAGGCCAGCGAATCCACACTTTTCTCTTTGGGACACTCTGAGTTGTGGTTTTATCCTAAATCCCCGAAAGCACCAGTTGTTTAATTTTGTGACATTTGTAATTGCCTTCTTCCTTTTTTCTTGTCTTGTGTGTGGATTGATATACGCTGAAATGAGTCAGAACCAAAGTACACCTCTTACATTTCTGACAGATACTTTTAAAGATGTTAAAGAAAGAGCTAACAATTTATGTGTTGAAGTTAAAAAAGAACAATTACTTACTTTGTGCAAGTCAGAGTGGCCTAATTTTGAGGTTGGATGCCCACCCCCAAAGAACTTTTAATCTAAACACCATTTGGGAGGTTAAATGTAGGGCTTTTCTCCCAGGAAGTGCAGGGCACCCCAATCAGATTCCCTATATTTTAGTATGGCAGAATTTGGTGCAGGAACCTCCAAAGTGTCTGTTGCCATTTCTATCCCTTTCTGTCAATAAAAATAAGATTTTAGCATAAGAAAAGGTTGTGTCAACTACCGCCCTCAGCCTCCTTATATACCATTTTACAGGAAGGGAGTGAAGATCTTCTCTTATTAGCCTTTGATCTCCTCCCATACCCTTCACTGCTGCCTCCTCCACCCCACATGGAGGAAGGGTAGGCAGTAAGAGATGAGAAGCAAGGAGCCAGCAGGAACTTGGATGGGCCAACAGGAAGAACTCTTGGTAGCATTCAGAGAGCTGCCAGCCTGAGACTCCCTGACACCACCATGATGCTGCTGTTCAGAGAAATTGGGCCACTGGACAAAACCAAGAAACCCCCAATTTCAGTGTTGGCCCTCTCTATGAATGACTTATATAATTGGAAAACACAAAATGCAAAATTTTCAGATAATCCCAAGGATTTGATTTATCTCCTAGATAATGTAATGTTCATGTGTCAGCTGACCAGGGATGATTGCCAGCAGTTACTTTGGGTCTTGTTCCACACAGAAGAAAGAGAAAGGATTCAAACTGAGGCTAGGAAACTGGTTCTGGGGGATGATGGGTAGCCTACTGCTAACCCTGATTTCACCAACGCATCTTTTCCATTAACCAGGCCTCCAAATGATGGTTGGGACTACAACACGGCAGAACGTAGGGGGTGATTAAGGGTCTATCGCCAGACTCTAATGGTGGATCTCAGGGCAGTAGCCTGCAAACATAACAATTTGGCTAAAGTATACATGGTCTTACAGGGAAGAAAACCCTATGATGCCCAAATATTCGAGGTCTACACAGACATTAGTGCACTTACTGCCAAGAAATATTGCATTAGGTCAAAGAATGTGCTAAGAAAGGGAAACTGAACAAAGCATTGGCATCCCCATAGAACCTCGACACTAACGGCTAACAGTACTGCTAATAATGAATAGGGATGTCAGGGTTCAATTCCCCTCCCTGAACCCAGGGTAGCACTGGGAGTGGATGGGAATCCAGTAAAATTTCTAGTGGATACCAGGATCCAATACTCTTCTTTAATAAAGCCCCAAGGAAAAGTCTCAAATAAAATCTCTTGGGTGTTGGGCTAGGATGTAGCTCAGTGGCAAAGCGCTTGCCTAACAAGTACAATGTCGTGGGTTCGATCCCCAGTACCAAAAAGAAAAGACAAAAATATACAATTCAAAAACCAAAACAACAACAAAAAACCTCTTGGGTGCAAGAAGTAATGGGAATTAAACAATACTCATGGACCACTGAAAGAAAGAACAGTGGACCTGGGGATGGGATGAGTGTCCCACTCATTCTTCGTTATTCCATAAAGCCCTTATCCCTTATTGGGAAGAGACTTGTTAACCAAGGTCAGGGAACAGATTCACTTATATCCAGAAGGCCCCCAGGTGGAGGATGCTCAAGGAAGACCAATAAAAGTATTGACTCAGGGCCTGGAAGATGAGGACCGGTTGCTCCAACCACCCTAGTTTCCTGACCAAGAAATCACCTATTGGCTGGAAAGTTATCCAGAAGCTTGGGCAGAGACTGGCGGAGTGGGACTAGCGAAACATAGACCAGCTCTATTCATCAAAGTAAAATCAGGGGTGGACCCAGTTAGAGTCTGACAGTACACTATGTCCATTGAGGCACAGGGGGAATTACACCCCACATTAGGTGTCTGCTAGACCTGGGTGTATTGTGACCCTGCCAGTCAGAGTGGAACACTCCCCTGCTACCAGTCTGCAATCCCAAATCTAATGAATATAAGCCAGTACAGGATTTCAGGGAAGTCCATAAAAGGGTAATGGACAATCACCCTACCATACCTAACACCTACACTCTCCTGAGCACCCTGCCTCAATATTGGCAGTGGTACATTGTATTAGATTTAAAAGATGCCTTTTTCAGCCTACCCTTGGTGCCCAAATATTAAGATCCCTTTGCGTTTGAGTGGACAGATGTCAAAGAAGGTGTCAATGGATCTGGACAAGACTCATTCAAGGATTCAAAAACTCACCAATACTCTTTGACGAAGCTCTGCATTAGGACTTGGGTGAGTTTAGGGGAAGCCACCCTTGTCTGACTTTGTTGCAATATGTGGATGAATTATTAACTGCTGGTGAAACTGAAAGAGAATGCATCCACGGAACATAAGATTTACCCCAGATATTGGGAAACCTTGGTTAATGAGCATGGGCCAAGAAAGTGTAAACCTGCAAATCAGAGGTAACTTACCTGGGCTACTTATTGAAATTGGGGCAGCGATGTCTCACCAAAGACAGAAAAGAAACTGTCCTTCAAAATTCCAACACCACGGTCACAGCACCAAGTAACGGAGTTTTTGGGTTCTGCCACCTTTTGCCATCTGTGGATCCAAGGGTTTGCAGAGCTGGCTAAACCTCTTTACAAGGAGAAGCAACTGTTTCAATGGGCAGAGGAAGCTGATGAGACTTTGAACAGATAAAAAGTGCATTATTATAAGCCCCAGTGTTGGGACTCCCTGATGCCAGTAAACCCTTTTACTTATATGTGGATGAACATAATGGAATAGCAAAAGGAGTCCTAACCCAATATTTGGGCCTGTAGAGAAAACCAGTAGCCTACTTGTTAAAGAAATTAGATTCCGTAACAGTATGATAGCCACCATGTCTGAGAATGATAGCGGCTACTGCTCTGATGGTAAAACACACAGATAAACTAACCATGGGACAAGAACTGTATGTGACCACCCCCCACACAATTGAGAGTGTGTTAAAGCAACCACCAGATCGGTGGCTCAGCAATACCCAACTAACCCACTACCAAGGAATGCTACTCAACCCTCTCAGAATCAGTTTCCAGGCTCCTTCGGCTCTCCACCGGGAAATGCTTCTACCAGATCAGGATCTAAACATGCCACTACATAAGTGCTCAGAGTTCCTGGCACAAGTCCATAACATCCAAGAGGACTTAAGAGTCCAGCCATTGCTGGATGCTGAACTCGTGTGGTTTACAGATGAAAGCAGCTTTATTCATCAGGGAGAGTTATGCGGGAGTGGCAGTAGTGACTGAGACTGATGTGGTCTGGGCTGAACCTCTACCAGTAGCCATATCAACCCAGAGAGCCAAGTTAATAGCCCTGACCCAAGCTCTAACGCTAGGGAAGGACAAAAGTGCCGCGGACCGGGTTCTGTCGGGATGACGAAGGATACCTAGGGGAGGAACCTGGAATAGGACGGGGAGATGGCAAACAGACAACTCACACACATTAGGAGTGGATGCTGAGTGCTGAGTGCGATTTAATGCAGAGGATAACAAACTTTTATAGCAAAAAGTCTCCATAAGAAAGGGCAAAAGGTTACATAATCTTGCTGCAGGGCTTCATTCTTGGGCGGTCACCAGCTGGTCGCCTGAAAGGGCAAAAGGTTACACAACCTTGCTGCAGGGCTTCGTCCTTGGGTGGTCACCAACTGGTCGCCTGATAGGCACTTGTTTCCAGCTTTACCTCTATTTTTAAGAAATACAATTGGTTTCGATGATTGTCACCAATTAACCACTACTTTTTTCTATAGAGGCCTTAACTGTCCCATTAAGATCTTTCCTGTTCCTTCTTTAATAGTAAGGTCAGGGAGGCCTAGATCTATACTTTTTTTTATAGAGGCCTTAACTGTCCCATTAAGATCTTTCCTGTTCCTTCTTTAATAGTAAGCACCAAGGAGACTTAGATTTAGCAAGTCTCTTAGTAAATGAGGAAGTTCTTTCTCCTAAGTAGTTATCTCAGCAATTGCCATACATTCTTTCTGTTCTAGCCGCGCCTACAACTTTTTGTAAATCTCTTACAATTCCTTCTGCTGGAGTGACTTTGTGAAACCCCCAATACTTTTATATTTACTTATAACTTGTCTACTAGCCTCCATAAGAGGGGTTTCAGGGTAGCACTTAACTCTGGTGAGTTAGTCATATTTTTAAGACACTCATCAGATATTGGAGTCGTCAACACTCTTAAGAAAGAGCTTTGAATAAGGGAACGTTGACAATGAGTAAGTACAATGAGCAGTAGAAACAGTAAAAGATTAATAGGCACTCTTATGAGGAAAAGATAGGCAGAAACACATCTTTTCCAGGGGTTTTGCCAGCCTTTTCCCAGGAGTAGGCCTCTTAGAAGCCCTATTCTCCGAGGTAGACTTCGGTGAAGTCCCAAAACTTGGAGATAGGTTTCTGTAAAGCCCCATTCTCTGAGGTAGACTTCGGTGAAGTCCCAAAACTCAGAGATGGGTCTCGAGGCCCCTATCATGGTCTGATAGATGGTTTCCCATGCTAAGCAGACTCTACTGGGGTCGGCGTGGCATTTGCCCCTTTTTTTTTTTTTTTTTTTTTTTAAATTTTTTCACCAGTCCTGACTCCGTGTATCAATTTTATACCAGCTGTCCTTGTAAGCTCCAATTTTAAGACATACTCATACCATTTGCGACATACTTAAACTTTCTGACATACTTAAACTTTCTGAGGTTTGTCTTAAAGACAATCCTTACTTTTCAAATTTCCCCAATTCTCTTTCCAAGGCTTTCTTTACTTCCTTCTTTCTTTACAATTCCTTTCCCAAGGCTTTCTTTACCACCCTCTTTCTTTACAATCTCTTGGCCATCTTTGTGGCTGTAGTTTAAAACTGCCCAATTTTCCTTTGGCTTGCGGAACCTTTATCTTAGAACAGCCTTAAGGCACCACCATGATGCAGAAGCTTGCTAGATTTTAAGGCTAAGAGTATTACCTCTATTGATAACACACTCAGGTTATTACCATATCAGAGTCAAACTAGGCTGTGACCCTAGAGTGGATTTTCAGTCACTATGCACTGAAGTGCCTAAGACAAGCAAGCCAGTGATATCCTTGTCCCCAATATCCACTGTGGGAATAGAGAGGATTTCTGGATATCACCCAAAAGAATGTCCCACAAGATCTTAGATTTAGCAGCTTTCAACCAGGAAGCAGATTCAGGTGATGGAATCAAGCAGGAGTATCTCTGGTTGACTGTCAGGCCGTCGTTGAACTTTACCCATTAAGGTGTTCAGCAGTAGCAGTAGCAGCAACAGGGTCTCTCGTGCTGGGCTGCAAATTCCTACACAGACTGGTTAAGGATGCAAGTAATACATAGGCTTGGCAGGCCGTGACTTCGTTGGTTTCTAAGAACATTTAGACAATAGCCCAGGACAATTTACCAAAATAACTTTTTTTTTTTTTTTTTTTTTTTTACTAACCACATTTTTTTTTTTAAATAGACACAGAAGGCTTAGTCTTGTAACCATCTCTGACAGATGCAGTCTCCACACCTTGCACACCTACAACAGTTAACACTATTTTTTATGCCCTTTTTAAAAATTATTTTATCTATTTTGCCTCATTTCTCCAAAATTGACTCTGGACCCTTGATCTTAAAATGGGGGTAGAAGGGCGAAGGTCAATCTTCTGTAACTTCTTCAAGCTGACTTTAGGGGCGTTGATCTTACCTAGCCAAGAACCTATAACCTTAGCCTATTTTACAAAGAGGCTATCAGGGTTAGATGTCATTAAGAACAATATTTAACTTTTGACAACTGCACAGACATTTTCTCCAGCTATAGCAGTGTAGCTTGTTTAGCACTCTGGTTTGCAAAAAGCATCTTTTTAGATGACTTAGGAATGTGATCTCTAGTGACCCTAACACAATGCCTGAGTTACCTTTGCAGGCCTTTAGACAGATATCAATAGAAACACACTCTCAGGTTTACAAACTTTTTCCTGAGAAGATGAATTTCATGTTACTGGTGTCAGCTCAATATTACTGCCAATTAGAGCTTTTGGCACATAAAGGGGTTAAGATTTAAGCTATCTCCCACATTTTATAACATTAGCTTTTTACTATCACAGAGGACTGGCAAGTTCCTGTCCCTTACAAGGTAGTCATGAACATTAGGCATGCTTCCAAACTATCTTCCTATGACCTCCCGGCTCTGATCAGTTTTGAAGGGCCACGCACAAATGACTCTAGGATCTGACATTTCTGCCATCCAAGCAGTGGCTTACTGCCTCTGGATGCTCCACCATTGCTTTTTGTCCCAGGAGTGTCTTCTCTACATTGGGAGAAATGCCTCATTGGCATTTTCCTTAGCTGGTTGCTGGACTTGAACTCGGGGCCTGAGCACTGTCCCTCAGCTCTACAGCTCAAGGCTAGCACTCTGCCACTTTGAGTCCCAGACTCGGGGCTTGAATGCTGTCCCCTAACTCTTTAGTCCAGAGCTAGTACTCTGCCACTGTGAGTCTCCAGCTTGGGGCTTGAGTACTGTCCCTTGACTCTTTAGTCCAGGGCTAGTACTCTGCTGGCTGAATAGAGGTGACAGTCTCACAGGGACTTTTTCTGCCCGGGCTGGCTTTGAACCAGTTTGCAGATCACTGAGTCTTATAAAAGGCCATTTTACTCCAATTAAAAGCAACAAGGTGGTCAACATAGAAGTAGCTTAAGCATGCACTTACCTGACACTTATTAAGAGTCAAAGTTACATCTGACAAACTGTAAGAATCCTCTGTGCTTTGCTTTGGACTTTGCTGGAAACTCGAAAAAAACTATAAGAGCAAACTAGAATAGCAATTATTTTGGTAATCCTAATTTTTCCTTTGTGCACATTGAGGCCAATGTCAAGAATGATTTTACATTTAAACTTTATATCCAAAAATCCATTCCCTATTTTTTAAACCTCTTATTAATCACCTTTAATATTTTATACTTTAGTTTTCATTTGCATTTTGAAAAGATCCCTTGAAATCTTGAGGCCAAGTGTCACTCATTGTCTCTTGGCTGCTTGTTTTAAAACAGACACACATTAAGATTTTTAAACTCAAATGACAATTTTCCTTAATGCAAGAATTACAGTCACCTTTACTATACCACAAAGCTAGATTTAACATCTTTATAACTTTTAAAAACATCCTAATTGTAGAACATAATTGAAAGTAAGCCACATTATACAAATAACTTTTTGCCCTCTTTTTAAGGCCTTCCTAATTTTAATGTTAACACATCCAAGGGAAAGTTTTAGCAATACTAATCAGATCATCACACCACTCATTTTAACCATCATGTTTTCAGTGTCTATCTGCAGGGAAAAGAGACAGAACAACGATGGGCCACTTGGCCCCTCCTATGGAATGGCCACACACTCTATCTGACTCTTTAGGGTTAGATGAACTGCGTTTGTGCCAGCTTGCCTCACCATGGGTGGACTCCTCCCAGGGCCTGTCCCACTGCATGACCAGCTGAACTGCACTTCTGCTTGTTCACCCTTCACCCCTAAAGATAGGTCTTCTGTTGGTTTCTAAGTTTTTCCCTGTCTCTTCTCTTGGTTCTCAAATGAAATACAGTTTTAGATAGACAGAACAGGTAACATCTTTGACAGTGTTAAACTAACCTTTACATTTAAATTTCTAATATTTATCCCAAATTTTAGCCAAGGGAATTAAATGCCAAACTGCCAATGCATTTTTGTTAAGCCAGATAACTTGATTACAGTATAAACAGTCATGCATTTTAAAATATTAGTTTTTAAGATACCAGATTTTCTAATTTGCAAGTTAAAGAACCTTTTAAAAAGCCATTTAAAACAATGTGAAGATTTTTAAGAATTTTTTGGTAATGTCCAAACCTCATAACCTTTTGAATTTTTTAAATTTAAACTCACCCAATTGTTACAGCATGCTGACAATTTTTTATCTTTGAACATGTTCACAGACACACACAAAACACACCGATCTTAAAGCGCGCAAAAATCAAAATCAGTTGTACGTACATTATTTAAAGTTTTTAAACAAAAATTTAAGACAGTAGTTCTTTTAAACTAGGTACCTTTGCTGGGCTTAATTTTCCGAGAGCTTGCTTATCTAGCAAGGCAATTCACTAATTAGTCTTTTGAATCTCTGTGCTGTTCTCATTCAGCAAACTGAATCCAGAGTCTGCTGAGTGAGCCTGTCACACTCACCCAAATCTTCCCTACCTCAGAAAACATAAAACGAACACACACACTAAACAAGACAAACAAGTGGCCACAAAGACAAAATTAGGTCTCAGTGAATGGGGTGACATCTCACCACTTACCAGGGGACTAGAACCCCCTCTACTTATTCTAGAGAATTTTTCTTTTTAGATTCTTCTGAGATTTTCAATTATACTGAAATTATACCCCCTCTCTTTTACCTCTTTGAAATGATTGAGCAGGAGGTTGAGAGGAGTAAGCTTGCTTTGTCCTTGCCCCATCTCTGGGACAAGGAGTGTCCAAATTAATAAAACTGAGATAAGAAAGAAAAAGAAGTTAAAATTACACACACATACACACACACCACATACGGGGGTTGGTAATGTATGTGCACTTGGTCACGCTTTCTCTGGGGAGGTGGGCAATCTGGTCCGGGCACTCCTGTAATTCTAAAAGGGTGGAAGGGGCAATTAAGTGGGAAATGCGCACTCTTCCTCTGGTCTACGGGATCAGTAAGCCCCTCATCCACCAGCCCCAGGGCTGTGTGCCTAAGATTCAAATTAGAGTTAACAGAAGACATATACGCACACTCAAGACAGACAGCAAGCGCGTCAGACTGCTGGTCAGACAGTCTGTCCAGAAGGGCTTCCAACCAGAGAGAATCGGCCAATCGGGGGGACTCGAACCCCCTCTACCCGATCTCGAGGACAGCCCCACCCAGGGGTCCAGGGGACGTCTCCCACTGGCCCCACTGGCAGTCTTATAGCGCGTCCGCCAAGACTCTCCGCCAGCCCCAAGACCACACCTGCAGGCAGGCTTTCACCATTCCTGAAATATGAAAATTGTATCAAATGATCTAACTGTTTCTTATTCTCTTGGGGAGGGGCTGGTTGCCCCTCTGTCCGTTTTTTGTTTCCTCTCAAAGGAGGAGTTCCCTCTTTATGGAACTTAGATTTACATTCACTTTTTCAGTGGTTTCCTTTTTCCATTTTTTTTTTTGTTTCCTCTCAAAGGAGGAGTTCCGTCTTTATGGAACTTAGATTTACATTCACTTTTCCAATGGTTTCCTTTTTCCTGCGGGAACCAAGGATTAGTTTGTTCTCCCACTGCTACTGTGGAGTATATGTTTTAAAATAGAGACAAACTATCCTTATTCTTAGAAGATGAACTCCCCATGATTTGCTCGTTATCTTTCTCAGTCACAACTGAGGGGCCTGCAGCACCCCAACGAGCTTCTGACTACTATTCCAGGTGAAAAGAAAAGAGAGAGAGAGAGAGATAGATGCTTACCTCCCAAGGTTCCTTGACTGAAGAAACTGCTTCTTGCCCCGCTCTGAGCCCCACGTTGGGCGCCACCTGCCGCGGACCGGGTTCTGTCGGGACGACGAAGGATACCTAGGGGAGGAACCTGGAATAGGACGGGGAGATGGCAAACAGACAACTCACACACATTAGGAGTGGATGCTGAGTGCTGAGTGCGATTTAATGCAGAGGATAACAAACTTTTATAGCAAAAAGTCTCCATAAGAAAGGGCAAAAGGTTACATAATCTTGCTGCAGGGCTTCATTCTTGGGCGGTCACCAGCTGGTCGCCTGAAAGGGCAAAAGGTTACACAACCTTGCTGCAGGGCTTCGTCCTTGGGTGGTCACCAACTGGTCGCCTGATAGGCACTTGTTTCCAGCTTTACCTCTATTTTTAGAAATACAATTGGTTTCGATGATTGTCACCAATTAACCACTACTTTTTTCTATAGAGGCCTTAACTGTCCCATTAAGATCTTTCCTGTTCCTTCTTTAATAGTAAGGTCAGGGAGGCCTAGATCTATACTTTTTTTTATAGAGGCCTTAACTGTCCCATTAAGATCTTTCCTGTTCCTTCTTTAATAGTAAGCACCAAGGAGACTTAGATTTAGCAAGTCTCTTAGTAAATGAGGAAGTTCTTTCTCCTAAGTAGTTATCTCAGCAATTGCCATACATTCTTTCTGTTCTAGCCGCGCCTACAACTTTTTGTAAATCTCTTACAATTCCTTCTGCTGGAGTGACTTTGTGAAACCCCCAATACTTTTATATTTACTTATAACTTGTCTACTAGCCTCCATAAGAGGGGTTTCAGGGTAGCACTTAACTCTGGTGAGTTAGTCATATTTTTAAGACACTCATCAGATATTGGAGTCGTCAACACTCTTAAGAAAGAGCTTTGAATAAGGGAACGTTGACAATGAGTAAGTACAATGAGCAGTAGAAACAGTAAAAGATTAATAGGCACTCTTATGAGGAAAAGATAGGCAGAAACACATCTTTTCCAGGGGTTTTGCCAGCCTTTTCCCAGGAGTAGGCCTCTTAGAAGCCCTATTCTCCGAGGTAGACTTCGGTGAAGTCCCAAAACTTGGAGATAGGTTTCTGTAAAGCCCCATTCTCTGAGGTAGACTTCGGTGAAGTCCCAAAACTCAGAGATGGGTCTCGAGGCCCCTATCATGGTCTGATAGATGGTTTCCCATGCTAAGCAGACTCTACTGGGGTCGGCGTGGCACAAAAGGCTAACTGTGTTCACTGGCAGTCCGTATGCATTTGCAACGGCTCATGTACACAGAGCTATTTACAAAGAAAGATGATTACTGACATCTGAAGGAAAATCCATCAAAAATAAAGATAGAATCTTGGCTTTAATTACTGCTCGTTGGCTGCCTAAGTTAGCCATTGTTCATTGCCCTAGACATCAAAAACCTAAAGATGCTGTGAGTAAAGGCAGTTCGCAGCCCTACAGAATAGCCCAGGAGGTGGCATGACAAAGCCACTCTATAATGATGATTAAAACCCAGACCCTGTTACAAGAACTCTTCAGGATACTCCAATATACACCACAGAGGACTTGAAATGGATTGATCAACTGCCAATGGCACAATGGCTAAATGGTTGGTGGAGAGATTTTAGGAGCAACATTATCTTACCAGAGCAGTTAGGGAGTAAAGTAGTGCTTAAGTTGCATTGAAGCACCCACATGAGTGCAAGGAAGATGCAAGATCTGGTGAGAAATACTGGACTTTGGATCAAAAATAACCATGCTAAAATAGAACAGATTGTCAGGGACTGTAAGGCATGTCAACTGACAAATGCAAGGAAGAACTAAACAGAAACAGGCCATCAAATCAGAGGAGATAGACCAGGAACTTACTGGGAGGTGGACTTCCAACTTGGCAAGTATGGATATCAATATCTGTTAGTTTTCATAGATGGGTAGAATCCTTTACTACAAAGTGTGAAACTGCACAGGTAGTGGCTAAGAAGTTACTAGAAGAGATCTTTCCCGGGTTTGGCTTCCTTATGATGATAAGATCAGATAATGGACCAGCTTTCATGTCCAAGGTAAATCAGAAAATTGTAAGTGCTCTTGGGACAGATTGGAAATTGCATTGCGCTTATAGACCCCAAAGTTCAGGAAAGATGGAAATGTTGCATAGAACTCTAAAAGAGTCAATGACCAAATTTACCATGGAGACTGGTGGTGACTGAGTAACTCTCCTTCCCTTTGCCTTATACAGGGTATGCAACTCCCCTTTTAAAATTGGTCTTTCCCCTTATGAAATTGTATTTGGAGTGCCCCTTCCACAATTCCTAACTTGTCACAACAGTTGCTTAGAAAAGATGATGACTCTGAACTTTTGTTCTCCCTCAGGGCCCTACAGAGGGCCCACCTTGATGTCTGGCCCAGACTGAGGGCGCTATACAAGTCGGGCCCTCCAACAATCCCATATCACTTCTGCCCCAGTGACTGGGTCCTGGTGAAAAGACACTGACAGGAAAACCTGGAGCCGAGGTAGAAAGGACCTTATGTTGTCATCTTCACTACACCGACAGCCCTCAAAGTCGACAGCATTGCTACCTGAAGATCCCATAGTGGATCTCGTTGAGGACCCAGATTGGCAAGTCTCACGTTCCAAAGACAATCCTTTAAAGCTCAAATTCAGTTGTAAAAAGACTTAGTCACGAATTGGTTATTGATGTATAACTTACTTGGAAATTGTATTAGCATAGTAGTAAGTGCAGGCAGTCCCCCAACCCATAAATTGGCTTGGATTGTTAGTAATCAGGTAACGGGTAAATGTGTCCCTTTGGCCATGAAAGAGGGATCATCCCTATGGTTCCCAGACAAGCTCACATTTAACTTGTGTCAGTTTGCTGATGGAGTATGGGAAGGACCTAGGCTTATGAAATGTAGATGGAGACACTGGTATTTATGCCCAGGGAAAAGAAGGGCTAGTAATTTTGGAGGCCAAGAGGACATTTACTGTAAGAGCTGGGACTGCAAAACAAGTACCTCAGGAAAATGGAAAAGAATGGGAGGAGACCTTGTTACATTTACCAAACCAGAATGTGCAGCCATCCAGTTTAATGGACTGCCTGTACAAAACAAATTAGGGTCTTCAAGGATTCTGATGCCAGATTGTAATTTCGGTTCACAGACAAGGGCAAACAAGCCCTAGGATGGGAATTAGGAAAGAATTGGGGACAAAGATTGTACAGGGGAGAGACACATGATGGCATTCTCATAGACCTACAAGCATTTGCCACAGCCAGTTCTTCCCCTTCAGCGATGGGACCAACACAGTTTTAAAACCAGTCTCTGCTGTAAAACCCAAAGTAGACAACAAGAAAGAGCCCTGTGTTGTAGTGACCCCATCTCCTCTGAAAAAGGGAGACACCCTCAGGGAGAACATCCCCTTGCCAAAGGATTCCCTATGGCAGCTGTTGGTTCAAACTTACATTGTGATCAATCAGATCCGTCCTGATATTACAAGTTCTTCTTGGATGTGTTATGATATGAGACCTCCATTTTATGTTGGTATTGCAGTGGTACAGAATGTAACAAATGCTAAAAACAACTAAATCATGTACGTGGGACAAAAGGAAGCAAAACGTACTCTACAGGCAGTTATAGGACAAGGGTTATGTGTGGGATGAGTACCAACTAACTTTACTCACTTATGTAATCAGACCCAAGAATGGATTCCAGAGGAAGGATATCTATTACCTCCCCAAGATGCTTGGTGGGCATGTTCAACTGGCCTAACTTCCTGTGTCCACTTAGAAGTATTTTAGGACTAACAGTGTTTGTGTCATGGTACAACATATCCCTCGACTGCTCTACCATTCTCATGTAGACATGATGATAAAGATGTCTGCAGCAAGCTATTGGCCCAGAAAACCTAAAAGAGTAATAATAACAGCAGTAACAACGGGGCCCTAGTAGGCTTAGCTCGACTAGGAACTGGGGTGGCATCCCTAATTACTCAGAGAACATCTTACACTAGCCTTCATGCTGCTATAGATGAGGAAAACAGAAACCTGGAAAACTCTATAGGCTACCTTCAAAAATCATGACTCCTTAGCCGAGGTAGTGTTGCAAAACAGATAGAGGCTGGACTTAATTTTCTTACAACAAGGTGGTCTATGTCCTGCCCTCGGGGAAGAATGCTACTTCTACCCTAATCATTCCGGAGTTGTAAAAGAATCTTTAGCTAAAGTAAGAGAGGCACTAGCAAAAGAAAAAAAGAACAAGAATAACAAGAAGGATGGTTTGAATCATGGTTAATTATTCCCCTTGGATAACCACCTTAATATCCACTCTGTTGGGCCCCATTATCATTCTGGTACTTGTGTTCACAGTAGGGCCTTGCGTTGTAAATCGACTAGTGATGTTTGTTAAGGAATGTGTAACACCATGCAGATGATGGTATTGAGAACCCAATATCAACTGATTCCTGACAAAAGACATAGTGCAGGCCCGTAAGGACCATGATTTGCCCTTAAGGTGCCCATTACAAAGGAGGAAATGAAGAGCCTAAAGCTTAAAGAGGCACAAAGAAGGCCTAAGTAACTCCAATACAAGCTAGCAACCATCTTGTGAGGTATGAATTATTAAAATAACCATGGGTTTGACCAAGAAATGACACAAAAAGAAAAACAATTCCCGGACAATTGAGATGTAAATAATCCTTGGTAAAGCCACAGAAATTTTCTCCACATGCATTGACCAAACACTGGGTGTCCATGCAGGACAAGGTGACCCAGTGGCCAGACAATTCCCGTCAATAACATGTCAATAATGATATTAGCCAATCGCATATGTATAGCTTAGTTTGCTTAAAATGTTAACCAATCATGTAATTTCTCATGTAAAACTTCCTTAAAGGTGTTTATTCAATAGTATAAAAACTGTGCTGATTCTATGCTTGGGGCCTCTTAGCGTCACCATTTACTGAGTGTGTGGAGGACCAACATCGAATTTGCAAATAAACGACTTCTTTGTTATTTACATTGCTCGTGGTCTCTGGTGGTCTTCAGTCCGTCTCGAGTCCAGGTACAACAAATGTATATTAGTACATTGAAATAGAGCAGACATTTTAACCTATTTGCTATAAGTAAATTAATATTAAACAAAGCTAATTAAAAAATTACTGTTCAGAGGATGAATATAGTACTCTTGGATATCTTGGAGGAAAAGACTTTAGACTCATTGCAACTGATACCTTACATTGAAATTACTGGCTAAACTTTCTTCTTCAGAAAGACAAAATCTCCATGTCTTTCATATTAGTATTATAAAATCATAATATCTGCATGTTGAATTGTTTTCCTCTGCTATTTTCCATACCATTCTTCATCCATTAGGTATCCAGGGCTTTGAATGACCAATTCCTTAAAATACCTATATTGCTTATATTGTGATAGAAATCTCCGTAATATTAATATGAATTTATCTCTGAGTCTCATCTTGAGCTACATTCATATAAAATTTATACAGTCTCAAGCAAGAAACCTGACTATTTTACTCTTTTCTATGTTTAAATCAATAAATCTATTTCTTTAGAAATGTTCTCATCTTTTATATTGCTCCAGCAAACATGTATTTCTAGTACTTTTATTGAAATAAATATAATATATGGAACATGAAAACAACCCCCCCCCTTATGACTTTAATTTAAATCCTTGGGAATTTGCATTAAAAGCTCAATTCACATGTCTATACTGTAGAAACAAAAATTCCTGTTCAGCCAAGTAGAAAGTGCTCATGTTTCCATCCTCATGTTGCCAATTTCCATTCCATAAAGACTCTTTGTTAGAGAGCTTTCATTTATTGTACTTCAGCACATCATCCTTCCCTGTTGGAGACAGGAAAAAAGATAATTTTGTTTGAATATTATTTTACATAAGTTAGTGTGGACAGGCATGATTTGTATAACTACAGAAGTTCGTAATAAATGTAAGTAGGGATCATGTCACAACTAAAAAATATAATTAAAATCACATAACAAGATTAGAAGTCACAGCATTTTGTGCATGAAAACATACCTAAGATTAGTTACAGAATTTCTATTTTGAGATAAACTTTATATTAAAGTATAAAGCACTTTACTAAGGGTTGAAACATTTTCTTCACAGATATATTTCTTAGAGATATTTTTGCTTCATAATTTTAAGAAGAAAAATGGCCCCAAAGTAATTTTTTTAAAAACATTATTTTCCTGTTACCATGTGATTAACCTCCAAATTAGAAATCCAGATATAAAATTTAACTTAATTTAACCAAAAATATTTACTGAGTATAAGAACCTTCTGCTCTCTACATTCTTCACACTAAGTTTACAAAATATGATGAGTCTGAAATAATTAGTGTCTTTGTGACCTGTGTTGATATTATTTACAATGTAAGCGAAATGTTTAAACAGTAGTATTTATTTTAACTTAGTTGCTCTGAAGAGACAATAAATGATGTAATCAAAGGCTAAAAATGTCTAGATTTAATATTTAGAATTCAGGAAATGTTTTTGACCACACTTGTTACTGGAGCCTTCTCAACAACCTCATGAGATAATTCATATTGATGAAGCAAAAATCCCAGAGGTTAGACATTTGTGAATAAAAAAATCATGGCATTCTGAATATTTAGAGCTATGTATCAAACATAGAAAATTTAGCTTTTAAAAATCTGAATATATTAATTCATTTAATTGCAGGGTAATTACTTGTTCTGAAAGGAGATAAAATTGCATTTATTTTGACAAGTAAACCTAATTATTCATTTGAATAAGAGACAATATTTAAAATATCATTCATTTAAGAAACAAGATGTACAGTTAGTTGTTTTTTCATGCCAATTATGTTCCCTAACTTATTAGAAATATTAAATTAGTAAACTTAAATCATTGTTTTGTAGGGAAATACAAATTTAGTTTCCTAAAACTCACGACTATAACTTTTTCTCAAACAATTACTAAGTAATAATTTTATGTTTTTTTATCATGGAATCTTATTTAATATATTTTTATTCATTAAGTTAAATAACTGTCCAATGATAATATAAAATATTCACGAACAAAGTTTATCTATTACAAGTATTTTATTCACAAGACATATCATGGTTCTCTTAAAGAACACTAGAAGGCAGTGTGTTCTTTATTAACTTTTATTTATTTTGTTAAAATTTATTAATTGTCAGAAGTGTCAATTCCATAATATATTTAAAGCATTTGGTTATACTCCCTCTATTTCCTTTTCATTACCCTTTTTTCCAAAGATCTTCTGTTTTTCACATAAAATTACATCTTTATATATGCACATATAATCTAATTTGTAAAAAATAGATTTAAGCTAAACTGCAACTTAAGTCAAGATGTACAGTGGAATAACAGGATGGAAAAAACTTGAATATTTTTGTTAACTTCTGAATTGAACTATTATTATTATGATGATTATGGTTAGGATCCCAGACAGAATTAGAATTAGGGTTAGAGAAATAGAAAATTTAGGTTCAACACAGGATGACCCATTGCAACAATGATACTCAAAGACCCTATGTTGAAAATGAACTTTACACCATGGGGAGGGAGGACTAAGGGAGGTGAGGTAGTAGGAGAACAACAAAAAAGGGGGTAACAATGCTCAACAACAAATGTACTCATTACCTTACACATGTAACTAATCCTTATTTAAAGCATCTTTACTATAACATAAAATTAAAAAAAAATAATGAAGACGGGCGCTGGTGGCTCACGCCCATATTCCTAGCTATTCAGGAGGCTGATATCAGAGGACCACGGTTAAAGCCAGCCTGGGCAGGAAAGTCCCTAAGTCTCTTATCTCCAATAAACCATTAGAAAACCGGAAGTGGCATTGTGGCTTAAGTAGAACTGAATATCGCTGGGACAGTGCCCAAGGCCAGAGTTCAGGCCCCACGAGAGACCAAAAAAAAAAAAAAAAAAAAAAAAAAGAAAAATAAAACCAGACAGGAGATAGAAAAATACTTAAAAATTTAGGCTCAAAATCCAAGTAAAATTTAGACCTACATGCTGAGCAAGAGAATAAATGTGCAATAGAGGCTTGCTATTAACATTATAATTTGCTTATATGTAGGCTTAGGATTAGGCAAGGTGTTCCAGTTAGAGCTGGGGTTAGGATGAGAAAATGATGTAATATATAAAAAAGTGTATATAAGTAAGGTGCATATAAGATGTAAGATATAAAAAGGTGTAAAACTGAAGCATATTTTAAGAAGAATGAATGGCATCAAGGTTAAAATGAATGTTAAAGTTAAAGTTAAGGTTAAAATGTCTGTTACTTTAAACATTCAGATATAATTTGTCTTCAAGTGTCAGTTACTTTTTGTTCTGGTTAGGGTTAGGGAAGGATAAGTTTTAGGGTAAAACTTTGCTTTCCAATAAGAAGTAGAAGCAAAAAAATTGTTTGATTGAATAGTTATCCTTACATTAACCACTTGGTGTTAAATCAGATTGTGATTAGGATTAGGTTTCTGGTTAAAGGGGGTTGAGAATAGGATAAAGAAATTGGTTAAACTAGTGACTTGTGCCTGTTAACCTAGCTACTCAGGAAGCTGATTTCTGAGGATCGCAGTTCAATGACAGCCAGGGCAGGAAAGTCCATGAGAATTTTATCTCCAATTAAACACCAGAAAACCCAAAAGTGGTGCTGTGGCTTAAGTGGTAAAGCGCACACCTTGAGCTAAAGAACTCAGGGATCACATCCGTGCCTAGAGCTTAGGGATCTTGCCCAGGCCCAGAGTTCAAGCCTCATATCCGACAAAAAGAAAATAAAAAAGAAATGTGTTAAATGTTAAGTAAAGCTGAACTTATTTCCTGTTTCTAGGAATTCAGAAAAAGCTAGGATAATAGACGTACAATGTATTTCATAATATCAGGATTTGAAATCAATGCATATATGATTCCTCTTAAGGAACAAGATAGATCCCTAGATAAGAGTGAGAAAATCTGTAGGGTTTAGGAAAACCTGCAATTTATTTCAAGAATTACAAGTGCAATTTCAGTAAGGATGACACAAAAAGAGAATTTTACATAAATTTTAGATTTGGGATATCATTAGTGTCTTAGATATGGTTAGGATTCTAGCCATAGTTAGGATTAGAGTGAAGGAGTAAAAAATGGGAGTCAAATTGAAGGTAAATTTTAGAATAAGCCTGGTAGGAATTAGAATGAATGTGAACTACAGTATTGCTATTAATATTAGAATCTACTTACAATTAGGCTTATGGTTATTCTCAATGCTCCAGTTAAGTTGAGGGTTAAGTTTAGGGTTTGAAAATGACTATGATCTTGGACACAAATTGAAACATATTTTTTGGAAGGCTTATTTGAATCAAGTTAGGATGAGTGGAAACTAGTGTACTTGTGTTAGTGTTAATATTGACATATAAATTGGATTAATATTAGGGTCAGTATTTTGTTCTTATTATGATTAGTGTTATTAATAGGAAAATTTTAGTATAAAATTGAGTTTTCACTAACAAGTAGAAGCAAACATGTCAGACTGAATAGTAACTAGAGCATTATCATTATATTATTTCTCAGTGATCATTCTTGTAATGATTAATGAGGAGTTTTCCAGCCAGGTTTATGTTGAGAGTTAGAGTTAAGTAATGGACAAGATGTAAGTAAATCTGAAATTGCTTTAGGGTACAAGGGTTGAGGAAAAGGTAGGATAAATGGAAACTACAGTATTTTTCCTGATAAGAGAATTTGAAATCAAATAATATAATGGTTCATGTTAGGGAAAAAGATCACTTCAGCAGTACAGTCAGGAAATTTGTGGGAATTAGGGCAAATTGAAACTCATTTCCAGAGTGCAAACTGGAGTATTCATTAGAATGAATAAAAACTAGAGTATTTTTCTTAAACATTAGAATTGGACTATCATTAGGGTGAATGTTAGGTTTCAATTCCAGCTGGAGTTAGTGTTAGCATTAGGGAAATGGAAAGTTTAGGGTAAATCTTCGAATAACAAGTCGAGTTAGAATTAGGATGAATGTGAAATAGGAAACTGCTAATAATATTAAGATTAGGGTATAATTAGTGTGAGAGTTAGCTTCAATATCCCAGTTAGGGTTAGAGTTACAAAAATGGTAAGATATTGAGTAAAACTACAGACTTTTTAGAAAGATGTGTTAAATCAAAGTTAGGATTAATAAAAACTAATGAATTTGTATGGCTTTTAGAATCCAAAGGCTATTAGTTCTAGGGTTACTTTTCTAGTTCAGGTTATACTTAGGTTTAGGGAAGGGAAAGCTTTAGGGTAAAACTGAGTTTTCTGCTAACACTTTCAAGAAAAATTTGAAATTTAACAAAAGCTATAGAGTTTTCCTAAGTCTGCTATTCAGCGTTCAATAGGGCTAAATTTAAAGTAAGTTTTATAGTAAGGTTTAGATATTTAGTTAGGGTTAGGAACTAGACTAGATTTTAAGTAAAACTGCAACTTTTGTTTGGAGATATAGGAGTTCAGTAAAGGTTAAGATCAGTGGAAACTATGGTAGTTTTCATGATATGAAAGTTTGAGATTAATGATTCATAATAGGGAAAGATTTCAGATTCCAAGTCAGGAAATCTGGAGGATTTGGAGCAAACTGCAAATCATTTCATAGTCAATGAGTATCTGTTAGAATGTGTTTAACCTCGAGTATTTTCCATTAATTTTAGGATTGGGTTACTATTATCATCAAGGTTACTCAGCGTTCTGACCAGGATTAGAGTTAGGATTAGGGAAATGGAAGATTGAGAACTTGAGTGACTTACTTCCTTTGTGTGTATATGCACTATTCTAAGGCTTGAACTCAATGCTTGGGTTCTGTCCCTGAGCTTTTTGTTGTAGGATGGCATTCTACCACTTGAGCCACAAGTCCAATTCCAGGTTTCTTTGGCAGTGAATTGCAGATGAGAGTATCACAGACTTTCCTATCTGAGCTGACATTGAACTGAAATCCCCAGATCTCTGCCTTCTGATTAAAAATAGGATTAAAAGCATGAGCTACCAGTGCCCAGGAATGTGCCTGACTTTTACTGAATGTTTTTACTTTTATTTGAGATCGAGACTTGAATTCAATACTTGACAGTTTGCTCACTATGTAGCACTCTGCCACTTGAGCCACAACTCCAATAATGATTGTTTTAAATAGCTGGAAATCATTAAATTTTCTTCAGATCATATGTATCATTACTGTTGTTCTAAAATTTATCCTAACCAAAAAAGTTTTATAGACCCTGGAGATGATCTCAACAGATTTTTATGCTTTGCTTAAATTGCATAACATTTTAAGGACATGATTTTAAAATTATTATTTTAAGTAACAAAAGAGTTGTCATTAAACAAAGCAGTTTATGCATGCAATATATCTTTATCAATGCCAACGCTTTGCACATTCTCGTCCATCACTCCCTATGCACCTCTTCCTTCACTCCTCTTAATTTTGTAGGATATTTACTAGATTCTTCTCTGCATTTTCCCCCTATTCTCCTGTTCATACTTCTACCTTTTCCCCATTCACTCCTCTTTTGAATACCCACTTCCATATGAGACAGCAACTCTACTCCTGGGCATTTACTCGAATGATTACAAACCAGGATATAGTAAAGGTTTCAGCACAACCATGCTTACTGAATCAGCCCAAATACCCCTCAAGAGAGAAATGTATCAAGAATATGTAACACACACACACACACACACACACACACACACACACACACACACACACACACACACACACACACACACACACACTGGAAATTCTACTTACCCATCAGAAAGAATATTGTACTAGTTGTATCTGTCATTTCTCATTTCATCTGCCTGGTATCGCATTGTCATTATACTGTCCCTATACTGCAGTAACTGACACATGCAAACTGATGTAAAATATTTTCATGGTTATTGGCTAGCCATAGATTCGTGAATATGAATTCTCTGCTCATTCTCTTTGTCTATTCATGCCTTTGAGTAGTGATTGTACAGATTCATTGTACCATTTGTTACACAGAAAAGAAATGAACCACTTGTTTGTATATATATATATATATATATATATATATATATATGTATATACATAACATATATGGACCTACACACACATATGGATATCTATTAAATACTTGAGTGTATTTTATGTTTTCAAGAATTATGGCGCTAACAAAAATCACATGCATTTTCCTTCCTTTTCATTTTTTTCAAAACCTAAATAACTGTCTCTTTTGAATATATAATTTTAAAGAGAATGTCATCATCTCTGATCTCTCAGTGGTTTTGAAATTAGATGTGTAAATAGGATAAAGTTATTTAGTATTTTTGGTGAAAGAGAGGAATGTTACTAGGGTTCTATTCAGGGGTTCTCTGCTTGCTAGACAGGACTTTGGTTGTATAGCACCAAGCAGCTCAATTACTTTTGCCATAACTCTAGTCCATTTTATGTATTTGAGGTCTTGAATTTTTTGCCCAGGTGTGATCTTAGATTATCTGAGACTTTGCTACTTATGTGTCCCACATAAATAACTAGGATTATAGATGTGAACCAAGATGGCAAGTACATTTGTTGAAATGGCTGTCTTGGGAGTTTTTTTCTCTGTCCTGGCCTTAGATCATGATCCTTGTCATTTCTGCTTCCCAATCAGCTGGGATTACAGGTTTGGGGTACTATAGTTGGTGTACATGACACTTTTGTTTTTTAAAAGAGTTTTTACTCTAAAAATACTGTATAGAGGGGATTATAGTTACATGAGCAAGGTAATGAGTATATTTTCTATCAAGCATTGTTACCTCCTCCTTTGTTTATCCCTACCCTCCCTTCCCTCCCACCTCTACAACTACACTCCCCCTCTCCTCCCTTCCCCAGTTCCCTGCCTAAATTGTGAACTTCCTTTCTCAACATTGTGTCTTCTGCATCTCATTGTTACAATGGATCAGCCTGTATCCCTATTTAAACATTTTGTTTTTTTCCCTTCTCCTCCCCAATCTAGAGAAGTGTGTATACAAGATGCAGGGCACCAACATTAGAAACAGTGAAAACAAGGGTAATACCGTGGGGAAGGAACATACCAAAAAATCACATGATAGATAATAAACCCTATCTTGGGGTTCATATCGCTTAACATCGTCTTATCTGGTCATATCTACATAGCTTTTGGACTTTCATGCTAGTACCAGACATATACTAGTTATTGCAAATAAGGGAAACCAGAGGACCTATGGTTCTTTGGGTCTGGCTTATATATATATATATATAATTTTTTCCAAGCCTCCATTTAGAGTTCTCTTATGACCCAGCAAACCCACTTTTGGCCATTTACCAAATGATCACACACAAGACCATAATAAGCTACCAGCACAACAATATTTATTGCACCATTAGTTACAACAGCTAAGATATGGAACCAACCCAGATGCCCCTCAGTAGATGAATGGATAAGAAAATATGATAAACACACACACACACACACACACACACACACACACACACACACACACAAACAAACACTAGAATTCTTTGCCTCCATCAGAGAGAATGACATTGCCCCATTTGCTAGGAAATGGAAAGATGGGGAAACAATTACATTAGGTGAAATAAGTCAGGCTTAAATAACCATACATCCCATGGTTATCCTTACTTGCAGTAACTAGAACATGGTACCATATAACCATATAAGAAGATGTTATGTGAAATGAAACCCAATGTTATGTGAAATGAACACAATTTTTTTATTCCATGAGATTCTTATCTCTATATAATCCCCCAAATAAAATTGGAAGGGGAACTTTGGTTCAAATACAGAGCACCACCCTTGAGGGAAAAGGTTTGAGAAGGTAAGGTCCAGAGTTTAAACCATAATATCAGCACTCAAAAAAACTTGATTTCTTTTCCTTGAGGTTTTTATTAAATTGCTCAGAAAATAATCAACGTTGTATTTATGTTTAGGATTACTATTAGAATCATGTTATATTTATTGATATTATTCTTTATTTTCTTAAATTTTACTTACACATTAATATCCAGTAATGAGAAGAGATGATTAATGTTTCACAAGTTTTTATGGCAGTTGAATATATGGATGAGAGATGCATACAAGAAGTTTGGACTGAAAATAGATATTTACAAGCAGTTCACACAAATAAATGATAGTTGAAGAAGCTGTGGGCATGTATGAAATAAACTAAAGAAACCAGTAAGGAAAGATAAGGCATGCTTCTGGAAAGCACACAATTTTGGAAGAAAAAAAACAATCAGGGAAATATGTAGATTTGGTCAGAACTTTGTAACCCACCTAAACATTTGATTCCTTATTTCTAGGGCAAGGCATTTCAGTTAAGTTTATTTTACGAAGTTAATCAGATTGATATTTAATACTAACTGACATCTGTCCCAGGTAAGCAATTATTCTAGCCAGGTGGCAGGGGCTCATGGCTATAATCCTAGCTACTCAGAGGGCTGAGATCTCTAGATCCTAGTTCAAAGCCAGGTTGGAGAGGAAAGTTGGTGAGACTTTTCTGTTCAATTAGCCACCAGAAAACTGGAAGTGGCACTGAGGCAGCAGCAGTCTTGAGTAATAAATCTCACAAACCGAACCCAGGCCCTGATTTCAAGCTGTCTGGACTTATTCTTAAAATACTTGTTCCCAGGATTTCTATAACTTGTCTAGAAGAAGGTTTTAAACTTAAGGATTTTTTATTTCTGTTGTCATTGATTTTTAAGATGTACAGAGAAAAATAATACTCAGAACTGGTTTGTATTGCTTTGTATTACTCATTGCCTCTACACCCAGAGATCAGAGGAAAAGCAGATGGCCAAATCCTGGCTGTTGGCAATGAAGATGGATATGTGTTTCTTAGCAAAGATACAAACTTATGAAATGGTAGCCTTTATATATAACACCTTAATAGTAAAAATAAAATAAATATTATTACTACTATAATTTTTTGTCAATTGTGAGGATTGAACTCTGGGTCTGGGCATGGTCCATCAGCTCTTCAGCTCCAGGCTACCAATCTACCACTTGAGCAACAGTGCCACTTCACATTTTCTGAACCTTTAGTTGGAGATAAGGATCATAACCTTTAAGGACGACAAATAAAAAGTGTAAAATTTCTCACTTGGTCATAATGGACACTCTATTGTCTTAAAATTGTGAAAGAATAGAACTTTTACTCTGGCCATTTTAGAAATCCTAAAACTAAATAAGTAGTAATGTTTTAACCTTATATAATATTGGAAAGTTTATTAAAATAATTAGGAAAATATAAAATTGTATGCAGAATGTTCATTCTCCCACATCAATTTTTAATCTAAAAGAATTTAAAAGCACAAATTTTCCATATAATGAGATTGCAGCATGGTTTCTTTTCAGTCATCAAAAGGGTGACTGAAGCAATGTGTCTTTGTCATTGGATGCATCGATGTTAAAACATATGTAAGAATGTGAAGCTGGTGAAGCTGGAGGCTAAACAAGCTCTCACATAGAAAGAAATTTTAGTGTTCCAGTGAACAGTCCTAGGCCAGAGAATTACACCAAATGTGCCGTCACAATACAGAAAGTTTAGCTAAAGGGGGAAAATCCAGGTAAGGGGAAAGATCTAAGCACTTACCGGCAGCCGAGACAGTGGCGGCTGCTGTGGCAGTGGTTGTAGCCGCCATACCTGCAACACAGAGAGTCTGGGACAGAGTGGTCAGATTCAGCGGGCAAACGGATTCTACTCAACACCAGCAAGAACTGAGAAGGAGCAGATATCTTCACCCTGCAGATCGCAGACCAGAGATGACCCAGGAACCAACACTCTGGCAGTATGAGTAGAAACCTGACATCCTCACTCCTTTTCAGAGAGCACAGGAGGGAAGGCCACCCATTCCCCACCCCACTACCAGAGATCTCCCTCTTTGATACTGGCAAAGGCCCGGCTGAGCTGCTAGCGCCAACTCAGGCTTTGGGAGAAAACAAAAGAGTCATTTAGCAGGTCACCGGAACCTGCCCAGACTTGCCAGGCTCAACTCCACCCAGGAAAAAGTCACCCACCCCAGGCAGAGGAAAATTCACCCTCAGGAGTGGCTTTCTTCATTGGGTAAACAGAGCCAGACGCTGCCCCTCCCTACAGCAGCCTAGACAATCAATGGAAATTCTGTAAAGATAAACCCTGAGAATGGCTCCAGGCTGGGCTCTGTGAGTGTCTCAAGCTAGCCCCTCAGGGAAAAGCTACTGTTTGCTGAAAGGCCTCAACTCTCCCCAGAAATTAGCCTCAGCACAGCATCTCCAAACTAGAATAAACAGCCATCTCCCTCTTTTGCAATACTCAAAACAGATCTCTTCCTACTGAACTAGCCTGGGAAGGAGGATCACAAAATCCTGGGTAAAGCAGAACATTTTTCTGCTTGCCCAAACTAGCCTAAGTTACCAATCAAGCCACAGAAAAACTAAATACCACCGGCAGACCAGAGACTCCACCTAGAGACTGGTTACTAACACAAGGGAGATACAGAATCTTCCCATCCCGCCCTACCAAAAAGAAATTTTTGTACCTTATTTTTATTTTTTTTTAATTTTTAATTTTTAATTGTTTTTAAATTTTGTTTTCTATTATTTTTTTCTTTTCATCCTCATATAAATTTTATTTTAGGTGTAGATGTGTGTGTGTTGTTATCTCTACTGATCTTTTGATCCTATTTCTTTCTTCCTTTTTTTTCTTTTCTTTTCTTTTCTTTTTTTTTTTTTTTAGGTCCGGTCGTGGGGCCTGAACTCTGGGCCTGGGCGTTGTCCCTCAGCTCTTCAGCTTAAGGCTAGCGGTCTACCACTTGAGCCACAGCACCACTTCTGGCTTTTTTCTTTTTGCTTATGTGGTGCTGAGGAATCGAACCCAGGGCCTCATGCATGCAAGGCAAGCACTCTACTACTGAGCCACCTTCCCAGGCCTCTTTCTTCCTTTCTTTTCTCATTCTTTTCACTACTATTTCATTCTTTTCTGCGTGACTTAATTGCTGTTCTGCTCATCCTCAGATATAGAAGTCGTCAATTATTAGATCTTATCCCCCAACGTTTACACACGTAATCCAGAAATTTATTACTCAATTCATAATCTTAGACGTAAAATCCTTAATAGCAGTATTACCTCTTTATACCCATAAAATATTTTAAAACATTTTTATTTTTCTAGTTTTTCATGTCTCCTTTCTATCCCTCCCCTTCTCTTATCCCATCCCCATTCTTCTGTGAATACTATTTCTTCAAACTTTCAGTTTTTTAGAGTCCCACTTTTTAATTTTAAATTTTGGGTTTTCCATTTTTTCTTGTCTCTTTTTTCTTTTTCTTCTTTATTTCTTTATTCTTTCTTTTCTTTTTCTTTTTTTATCACTCTGCTATCATTCTGTACAATCCATTTCCCTCTTTGAGATCAGGACTTGGTTAAGTCCATTCTCCCTCACCTTCTCACATTCCTCTAATCCTTTCCCCCCCCATGTTCTCGCTAAGCCTAATCATTTTTGGTTGCAAAATTCTTTTTTGCTGTTCTTAGGCAATTAAGACATAGTTCTTTGATGTTGAATAGATTGTATCTCTTGAACTAGATTGTCTCTGCAGACTTTTGACTGTGCAACTACAGATTTTGGTTGATTCTTACCTTACAACAGGGTTCTAGCACAAAACTGGTGTTACTCTCATGCCAAATGGGCAGAACAAACCGGAAAAACACAAGAAAAATGGCAAGTCTGGGGATGTCAAATCCCACTCATGACAATCAGGGGACAGAACAGATAATAAATAATCCAGAGGTGAGTACCCAAAAAGCTCTACAAACACTTCAGGTAAACAAGGTAAATGAATAGAGTGAAAACATGCAAAGGTCTTAGTGTGAGCATGACAAGGATAGAGAGAAGGCAAAAAAGATCAATACATGAGTGTCATGAGCCTGAGGAAGCTACTCAAAGATTGATACAGGAATTTCATAAGCAGATTGAGAACACTTAAAGTGAAAAATAGGAATTGCCTGAGCAGGTTGAGATCAAAGAGATAGACAGGAATTGCGTGAAAAGGTTGAGATCAGTCAAAGAGATAGGAATTGTGTGAGCTGGCTGAGAACAGATGAAGAGAAAGTCAGGCATGGCATGAGCAGGCTGAGAACACTCAAAGAGAACTACAAGAATTGCGTGAATGTGAGGAAGCTAATCAAAGAGAAATATAGGAAGTGAGAGATCGGGATGAGAATAGACTAAGATTGATAGAGGCATTCATGGAATCCATTAACAGAGAGGTGAAAGAAGTCAGGAAGACCACAAAATGAATGCTGAATGGAGCCCAACAGAAGGAATGGCAGTCCAAGGAAAGCATAACCAATCAACAAAGTGATTGGAGAATATACACTAAACACCAAGTTAAGGAAGTAAAGAAGTTCATAGAAGATCTAAGAAAAGCTCCAACACAGAATTTGAAGCCATCAAAACAGACCAATTAGAAGGAAAAGAAATAAAAAACAACGTAGAAAGTCTTGCCAATAGGTTAGACCATGCAGAAGATCAAATCTCAAGGATTGAACACAGCCCAGGTATTATAGAGAAAGAACATACAACCATCCAAGACAAATCCAAGAAATATGACAGCTCTATTCAACATTTGGAAGGCATCATCAGAAGGCCTAATCTGAGGATAATGTGTATAGAGGAACACCTAGAGAGAGAAGTTAATAGTCTAGGAAATTTGATTAACAGAATACTACCAGAGAACTTCCCAAACATGCAAAAAGATAGGCCTATTCAGATACAAGGAGCTTTTGGAACTCCAACTAGACCAGACTGGAACAGGACATCTCACCAACACAATATAATCTGCAAAGGATCAATTCAGACCAAGGAAAAGATCCTTAAAGCTGTCAAGGAGAAAAGATCAATCACCAATAAAGGGAAACCGATTAGAATCACCTCAGATTTCTCAGCAGAGACAACTAAAGCAAGAAGAGCTTGGGATGGTCTATGCAATGCCGTAAAGAGAAGCAACAATCAACCAAGAATCCTGTACCCAGCTAAACACTACTTCATAACTGATGGTCAAATAAAAACCTCCCATACCAAAGAAAAATTGAAACAATATATCTCTCCCAAGCCAGGCCTACAAAAGATACTTAAACTTATCCTACACATAGCAAACCAACAAGACCACAATAAAGTCCAAGAAACTGCACCCAAACTGAGAATCCAAGAACCATAGGAAGTACCCAGTTGCCACAATCCCAAGAAGGTGGGTAAAATGGCAGGAACTCCAAAATCCCTCTCAGTCCTACCTCTCAACATTAATGTAATTAACTCTCCAATTAAGCAACATAGACTGCCTAGTTGGATTAAAAAGCAAGATCCTTCTATCTGCTGCCTTCAGGAGTCACATCCTGGACATAAAAACAAACACATTTTGAATGTGAAAAGCTGGAACAAAATCTACCAAGCAAACTGCCACCATAAAAAAGGCAGGTGTTGCAATCCTCATATCAGATAAAAAAGACCAAATTAAAATCAATGAGAAGAGATAAGGAAGCTCACTATATACTAATAAGGGATCCCTCCTTCAGGAGGATATTACAATTCTAATTCTAATAACTCTATCTATTTTCCAAACAACGGAGCACCCAAACTTATCCAAGAAAAACTACTTTCCCTCAAATCCACATAGATCCAAAGACATTAATTGTTGGGGAATTTAACACACCACTCTCCCCACTAGATAGATCAACTCGGCAAAAACTCATCAGAGAAACCACAGACCTAAAAAACTGCATAGATCAACTAGATTTAACAGGCATCTACTGAATATTTCAACTGGCAGCATCAGAATACACGATTTTCTCAGCAGCACATGGAACATATCCCAAAACAGACCACATTTTAGGTCACAAAGCAAACTTGTCCAAATTCAGGAACACTGAAATTATACCTTGCATTCTCTCAGACCACAGAGGAAGAAAATTAGAACTCAAAACCAAAATCCACCAAAGAATGTCCTGTAACACATGGAGGCTGAACAACACTGTTGGACCACCAGTGGATCATGGAAGTGATTAGACATGAAATTAAAGCATTCATGATATTCAACAAAAATGTACACAGAAATTACCAGCTCCTCTGTGATATAGCAAAGGCAGTACTCAGAGGCAAGGTATAGGTCTGAGTTTCTACATCAACAAAATGGAGAGATCTGAAACCAACAATTTAATGAGACATCTGAGCCTCCTTGAAAAAGAGCAGCAAAATAAACCCTAATTCAGTAGATGGAAAGAAATGATTAAAATTATATCAGAAATAAATGAATTAGCATCCAAAAAGACTATAGAAAGAATCAACAAAACAAAGAGATGGTTCTTGGAAAAAATTAACAAAATATACAGACCCTTAGCAAATCTTATCAGAAAAAGATGAGAACGCACCCAAATAAATAAAATCAGAGATGAGAATGGAAACATTACCACAAAAACAACCAAGATTCAGTACATTATATGGGAATACTTCTCAAACGTTTATGCTCATAAGTTTGAGAACTTGCCAGAAATGGACCTTTTTATAGCAAATATCAATATAGGGAAACTAAACCAAGATGAGTTAAGCCATAGTAACAGGCCCATATCAAGCACTGAAATAGAAACAGCAATAAGAGGGCTCCCATCTAAGAAAAGGACCAGATGGTTTTACAGCAGCATTCTACAAGGCCTTCAAATGAAAACTCACACCAATATTGCTTCAACTCTTCAATGAAATTGAAAGAGAAAATTCACTACCGAGTTCATTCTATGAAGCTATAATAACCCTCATCCCAAAACCAGGCATGGACTCATCAAAGAAAGAGAACTATAGACCCATTTCTTTGATGAACATTGATGCAAAATTTCTCAACAAAATTTTGGCCAATCGACTTCAACACTTCATCCAAAAAATCATACACCACGATCAAACAAGGTTCATTTCAGGGATGCAAAGCTGGTTCAATATATGCAAATCAATTAACATATTTCATCACATCAACACGAGCAAGGATAAGAACCACATGGTTATCTCAATAGATGCAGAAAAAATTTCACAAGATCTAACACCCCTTTATGATTAATGTTCTGGAAAAATTAGGTATCTATGGAACTTTCCTCAATACATTAATGGCTGTATATGAGAAACCTTCAGCCAGTATTATACTCAATGGTGGAAAAATAAAGCCATTTCCTCTAAAATCATGAACGAGACAAGGATGTCCACTCTCTCCAGTGCTCTTCAATCTATTATTAGAATACCTAGCTACAGCAATAAGACAAAATGCAAACATAAAGGGGATTGAAATAGGGAAAGAAGAAGTAAAACTCTCCCTCTTTTCAGATGACATGATCTTGTATTTCAAGAATCCCACAGACTCCACTCCCAAATTACTCAAAGTGATCCAAAACTTTTGGCAAAGTAGCAGGGTATAAAATTAACCCTCAAAAATCAATGGCTTTTCTGTATGTCAACAATGAGTATAGTGTGGCTGAAATTAGGAAAGCAATTCCATTTGTAATAGCCCTTCAAAAAATAAAATACTTAGGAATTAACTTAACCAAAGAAGTGTAGTACCTCTATGATAGAAACTTTAAAATCTTGAAAAAGGAAGTCAAAACATAACTTAGAAAAGGGGAAAACCTCCCATGCTCCTGGATTGGAAAGATTAACATCGTGAAAATGGCAATATTTCACAAGGCTACCTACAAATTCAATGCGATACCTATCAATATTCCTACCTCCTTCTTGAAGGAAATAGAAGAGGCAATCCAAAAATTCATATGGAACATAAAAAACCTCGAATAGCAAAAACGACCCTTAAGAGAAAGAACAGTGCTAGAGGCATATCAATAACAAATTTCAAGCTCTACTATAAAGCCATAGTAATCAAAACAGCTTGGTACTGGCACAAGAACAGACCTCAGGACCAATGGAATAGAATTGAAAACCCAGAAATGAACCTACAGACATATAGCCATCTAATCTTCGACAAGGGAGCTAAAAAAATAGAATGGAAGAAAGACAGCATCTTCAGTAAATGGTTCTGGCAAAACTGGTTAACTACTTGTAAGAAACTAAATCTAGATCCTATATCACCGTGCACCAGAATCAACTCCAAAATGATCAAAGACCGAAGACAAAGCATACACACTGAAGACTTTACAGGACGGAATAGAAGAAACCCTAGGTAATCTTGGCACAGGGTGACATTTTGTTAATCGAGACCCAGAAACACACAAAAAATCATAAAAATGTTGGACAAATACTATTGCGTGAAATTGCAGAGCTTCTGCATGGCAAAAGAAAGATCAAAAGAAAGCCCACGGATTGGGAGATCTTCAATAGTCATATAACGGACAAGGGTCTCATATATAAAATATACCTGGAAATCAAAAAATTAAATCCCCCAACATCAAATCTTCAAAGAAACAACTGCCCAATTAATAAGTAGGCTAAAAACTTAAAGAGGAACTCCTCTGAAGAGGAAAGAAGGATGGCCAATAGACACATGAAGAAATTCCCAACGTCTCTTGCCATAAAAGAAATGCAAATCAAAACAACATTGAGATACCACCTCATCCCAGTTAGAATGGCTATAATCAAGAACTCTAATAACAACAGATGTTGGAGGGGATGTGGACATTGTTGGTGGGTGCGTAAGCTTGTTCAACCACTTTAGAAAGCACTATGGATGTTCCTCCAAAGACTCCACATAGAGCTCCACTACGTCCCAGCAATTCCACTTTTGGGCATTTACCCAAATGATCACAAACAAGACCAAGCTAAAGCTACCAGCACAACTATGTTTATTGCAACATTATTTACCATAGCTAAGATCTGGAACCAACCCAGATGCCCCACAGTAGATGAATGATCAAGAAAATGTCCTATATGTACACAATGGAATTTTGTGCCTCCATCAGAAAGAATGACATTGCCCCATTTGTAGGAAATGGAAAGACGTGGAAAAATTATATTAAGTGAAGTAAGGCAGGCCTAAAGATATATAGGTTCCATGGCTTTCCTTATTTGCAACAACAAATATATATCTGAGTTAAGCAGAAAAGGTCAGATAAGTTGATGTTAGGGAAATGAACCCTAAGATATGTATTCAAATGTTTTTTTTTTCTTTCATGAGATTGTTTCTAATATATTTAGAAGAATATTTATTGGTTCCTTTGTATGTCCCTCCCCCATGATATAACCCCCACTTTCACTGTATGATGTTTGTGTAATTTGAGAAGGGTAATGGAAAAAAACAAATCGTTAAATCAGGGATACAGGTGGACCCATTGCAACAATGAGATATACAAGACCTTAAGTCGAAAAACAAACTTTACAACTTTGGTGTGAGGGCGCAGGTGGATAAGGGGGATTCGCTGGGGGAACGTGGGGAGGATGGAAAGGGATGGGATAGGGAAACAAATAGGAGGCTACAATGCTTGATAAGAAATGTACTCATTATCTTGCACATGTTATTTAACCCCTCTGTACTGTATTTTCACAATAAAAAAAAAAACAGCTTGGTCCTAGAACAAGAACAGACTCCAGGGCCAAGGGAATAGAATTGACAACCCAGAAATGAACCTAAAGAACTATAACCATCTAATTTTTGGAAAGGTAGCTAAAAAATACAATGGAAGAAAGACAACCTCCTCAGTAAATGGTGCTGGCAAAATTGGTTAACTACTTGTAGAAAACTATAGCTAGATCCTTATATATTACCGTGCACCAGAATCAACTCCAAATGCATCAAAGATCTCGGAGTCAAAGCAGACACTCTGAAAACATTACAGGATGAAATAGGAGAAATCCTAGGTCTCCTTAGCAGAGGCCTAAATTTTCTTAATGGAGACCCAGAAACACAACAAATCAAAGAAAAGTTGGACAAATGGGATTGCATGAAATTGCATAGCTTTTGCGTGACAAAGGACAAAGCTAGCAAGATCAATAGAAAGCCCACGGATTGGGAGAAGATCTTCACTACCTATACAACGGACAAGGGTCTCACACCTAAAATATAACTGGAACTTAAAAAATTAAATTCCCCAACAACAAATCTACAAAGAGAAACAACTGCCCTATTAATAAGGGGGCTAAAGTCTTTTGGAGTGTGTTCTTTACTCATATAAAACTTTTCTGTAAACTTATGATTGAGAGTATTACAAAAGGAAACAATATGCCATTTGAAGGCTAGCATAGAACAAAAGGAAATATTTGTTTTAAAAGTGTTCTGCTGCAAAGAAACAAAGACATGGATGTTTTAAAGTGTCTTATGCATGGATGTTTCACTCCTGAGATGATTTTCTTGTTGAAGGACTCAGTGATCAATTCCTTTAGTCTGGTCCGGAGTTTTCCATAGCAATAAGGATTCCAAAAAAGCAGTATCCAGTGAGTATGATCAGCAAAAGCAGCCTCTTCTCAGACCAGTACTCCTTTTAATGAGGCTCCCAAAGAAATACCTGGTGTTTGTTTTGTTTGTTTAGTTTGTGCTGGTTCTGGGGCTTGAACTCAGAGGCTGGACTCTGTCCCTGTACAGTGTCCCTGCCCACCTGCCCCCAAAGCTAGTACTCTACTGTTTGATCCAAAACTGCACTTCTGGCTTTTTTGGTTTTTAATTACAGATAAGAATTTGACACACTTTCCTGTCTGGTTTGGCTTTGAACTAAGACAGTAAGAAAGTTAAGTGACATCAACTTTATAGACTTCTCTTTTGAACCAAGAAATACTAGATGAAGCTTATTATTAGGTTAATAATTGACAATTTGTAAAAGAAGAAAATATGTTCAGCAAAGGATCCATAAGTTAAATAACTCAGTAAATATAGGTGCACTGAATCATTTTAAAATTATTTTCTCTGCTTGGCAAGATTACTATTGACTTCATCATTCCTTTTGGGGAAACTTAAAGTCATATTTGCACTTTTTCTTGGTCTTGGGGCTTGAACTATGATTCTGGGCATTGTCCCTCAGCTCTTCAGCTCAAGTTGAGTGCTCTACTTTAGCTACAGCACCACTTCAAGGTTTCTTATGGTTAATTGAATATAAGGGTTTCATGGACTTTCCTGACCAGGCTGGCTTGGAACCACAATCCTCTTGTCTCAACCTCCTGAATAGCCAGGATTACAGACATAATCCACCAGCACCTGGCTCATTTTGCATTTAGTCACTTAATGACACTAAGTATATAAATAATGGAAATCTGAATCAAATGATGTGACATTGCAGCTTTTCAGAATAATTGAGGTGGCAATTAATATGTCCTCTTTTTCCATTTTGTTACATTAATGCCTCATGAGCTATGGGACCCTTAGATTACCATCTCTTCCCACTGTGTACGGAATTCAGAAAAGCAATGAATAAGTCCAATATTATCCATATTGAGAACTAATTCCTACTGATTTAACAAGAAAAAATATGCAACTAATAGAATCTGAGCAGTGTACAAGAGTGAATATACTTCAAACTATTCCAAATTACACTTTGTAGAAGATTAAATGTGGGTAATCTAAAGGAGAACATCAACACATGATATAAATGAAATAAAAAATCTCATGAAAAGAGAGAAATAGTTTCTGGAAAATAATAGCTTAACAAATGGTGGTCAAAATCGTTCTAGTACTGACAAAATTGCATACCTATTTATTTAGATCCAAAAAAAGTCCCCAGTTACTCAAGCTGATTTGAAACTTTGGCAAAGTAGCAGGATACATATGTAACATTATTATGGATGTTGACTCTGGCATGGAATTCATTTCCTCTTTGTTCTGACAAATGAATATATGAAAGAACATAACTTCTCCAACTAAATATCAAGACTTAACTAAACATATCATGAGAAAAGTCATTATGTAATCCGTATTGCAACTGGGATAAGAGAAAAATCAGTCATAGTGATTGTGTGTTTATTGTACATGTTGATGTTTCTCATAAATTATTTCCTTTAGTTTGCATTTTCAAAATATTTTGTTACATGATGTATATCTTGGTAAATAATTTTGAATTCCTCCTTAAATTTTGTTCTGTGTATAATGTATCTCTTCTGTTCCTAACCCATGAAATGATTTTGATTCCAAAAACATTCTAATAACCACTGTTTATAATACACAAAATCTCATAAGCATGACAACAGTAAGCATTGGTTAACATTTTGATACCAGGGTCTAATTACTTATAAGGCCTATCTGCATGAGTTACATTGTACCTAGATTCCTCAGCCTAAATTTTGCCACTGTTAAAAAATGTTCATATCTTTATTTGTCACCCATCAGAGATTAAATCTGAGTATAAAGCCTAAGGAAAACGATAAAGTAAGAATTTAGCTTTTCTGGATACAAAGTAAACAAAATGCAGCATAGAGTAACTCACTGGTTTAAAGTCAACCTATCTCACAGAAATATTCTAAGCATTACATTACAATGTGTATTATTCTCATGAAGGGAATGGGGAATATGAGAAGAGGACTAACCAAGAACTGTCTTCAAAATATATATAATTTGGATTTATCTCTATATTTCACTATAAACATTTCTGATAAAAACTGTTTGAATAATTTATTTATAATATATCCTAGTTTCATATACCAAATTACATTCAGAAAATGGGATATGAAAATTAACTAAAGAAAGTTCTGGCAGAAAAAATGTCACCTCTACACTATGTGACACCCAATTCTGAGGTATTTCATTATGCCTCCATTTAATGAATGTGATTGTTTAAATGTTTCATAAAGTACTAATTAAATTGATCAGTGTATTATAATCTAATTATTTACAATTTTATCCTAGAATCATTTAAGAACTTCCCATTCCTTCATGACATACATCACATTCCATTGGTATTCATATGGATAGGAATAAGTTTCTTAGCATCTCCTGCCATTTGGAGGTGGCAGGACCAGGATTCGAACTGTGGGCTCCAGCTCCCACCCGAGGATAGGAAACTCACTGGTGTGTTCAAGACCAATGATTAGGCAGGCACCAGTGGCTCTCAGAAGTCCTCCTTGATACTTACAAGGTTGTGATAGGAGGATCATGGTCAAAGTCACCCTAGGCAGAAAAGTCCTTGAGAGCCCTGCCAACTTCAGGGCCAACAAAGCCAGAAGTATAGCCATATGACTCCAGTGTTGGAGGGATAGCCTTAAGTAAAGCACCTCATGGACTGTGCCCAGATCCTGAGTTCAAGGTCCAGGAGTTGCAACAAACAGACATACACAGCAATCTGTGTAGCCATCTGCCTAAAGCATGTCACCCTCAACAGCCTTTATTTACATTTTATTATGAGGCCAATGCAGGAACAGTCATAAACCAGGCAGGGAAAAAGAAGATCAGGTTTCTTAGAAGTAACCAGTATTCAGAAAATTAAAATTGGGGACATAAAATGGTAGCATAATTATGTAAAAACTACCATTAAGAAAAAGATGAGGGGGCTGGGAATGTGGATTAGTGAGAGAGTGCTTGTCTAGCATGCAAGAAACCCTGGTTTTGATTCCTCAGTAGCACATTCAAGAAAAAGCCAGAATTGGACTTGGATGTCAGGAGGAAAGAAGGGAACACTTCCGAGTCATGAGGCCTTCTGCAGTGTGTCAGGACACCAACATGGTCTTCACACAACCACAGAACAGGAAGACTGTCTCTTTCCCACTTCTCAGGCAGCCGAGGGCCCCAGAGTCAAGAGGGCAGAGGCAGGTTCTAACTCAGGTGCTTGGAGCCAGAAGAGAAAGGGCTGTGCCTCTCCTTGGACTGGGGATTTGCATTAATGATGTGGAGAATGAAGGAAGGATAATGGACTGGCAAAGGTAGAAGAAGGGCCTTCAAATCTGACAGATGGAGAGTCAAAAACCCACTCCCAATCTTAGCTATGGTAAATAATGCTGCAATAAACATAGTTGTGCTGGTAGCTTTAGTGTGGTTTTGTTTGTAAACATTTGGATAAATGCCCAAAAGTGGGACTGCTGGGTCATAGGGGAGCTCTATGTGGAATCATTTGAGGAACCTCCATACTACTTTCCAAAGTGGTTGAACTAGTTTACACTCCCACCAACAATGAAGTCCACATCCCCTCCAGCATCTGTTGTTATTAGAGTTCTTGATTTTTGCCCTTCTAACTGGTGTGAGGTGGTATCGCAATGTTGTTTTGATTTGCGTTTCTTTTATGGCTAGGGAGTTTGAGCATTTCTTCATATGTCTATTGGCCATTCTTCTTTCTTCTTCAGAGAAGTTTCTCTTTAAGTCATTAGCCGACGTATTTATTGGGCACTTGTTTCTTTGAGTATTTGTTTTGGGGGATTTGATTTTTTGAGTTCCAAGTATATTTTATATATGAGACTCTTGTCCATTGTATGGCTAGTGAAGATCTTCTCCCAATCCGTGGGCTTTCTATTGAACTTGCTAGCTATGTCCTTGGCCATGCAGAAGCTCTGCAACTTCATACAGTCCCATTTGTCCAAACTTTCTTTGATTTGTTGTGTTTCTGGGACTCTATTAAGAAAATTTCAGCCTGCGCCAAGGAGACCTAGGGTTTCTCCTATTCCATCCTGTAATGTTTTCAGAGTGTCTGCTTTGACTCCGAGGTCTTTGATCCATTTTGGAGTTAATTCTGGTGCAGGGTGATATATAAGGATCTAGATTTAGTTTTCTACAAGTAGTTAACCAATTTTGCCAGCACCATTTACTGAGGAGGCTGTCTTTCTTCCATTCTATTTTTTTAGCTCCCTTATCAAAGATTAGATGGCTATAGGTCTGTAGGTTCATTTCTGGGATTTCATTTCTATTCCATTGGTCCTGAGGTCTGGTCTTGTGCCAGGACCAAGCTGTATTTATTACTATGGCTTTATAGTAGAGTTTGAAATTTGGTATTGATATTCTTCCAGCAGTAATCTTTCCATTGAGGCGCGTTTTTGCTATTCGGGGTCTTTTATTGTTCCATATGAATTTGTGGATTGCCTCTTCTATTTCCTTGAAGAATGAGTTTTGAATTGGTAGGTATATTGCACTGAATTTGTAGATAACCATGGGAAGTATTGCCATTTTCATGATATTAATCTTTCCAATCCAGGAGCATGGGGGTTTTGCCATTTTCTAAGTTCTGTTTTGATTTCCTTTTTAAGTTTTTAAAGTTTTTATCATAGAGGTCCTTCAGTTCTTTGGTTAAGTTAATTCCTAGGTATTTTATTTTTTGTGGAGCTATTACAAATGGAGTTGCTTTCATAATTTCAGCCCAACTTTTCTCATTGTTGGTATACAGAAAAGCCATTGATTTGGGGGGGGGGTAATTTTATACCCTGCTACTTTGCCAAAGTTTTGAATCAGCTTGAGTAATTTGGGAGTGGAGTCTATGGGATTCTTTAAATACATGAACATGTCATCTGCAAAGAGGGAGAGTTTTATTTCTTCTTTCCCTATTTGTATCCCCTTTATGTCAGCTTATAGCAGCATTATTTACCATAGCTAAGATCTGAAACCAACCCAGATGCCCCTCAGTAGATGAATGGATCAAGAAAATGGGGTATCTATACACAATGGAATTCTATCCCTCCAGCAGAAAGAATGACATTGCCCCATTTGTTAGATAATGGAAAGACTTGGAAAAAATTATATTAAGTGAAGTAAGCCAGGCCCAAACAAACATAGGTCCCATGATTTCCCTTATTTGCAATATCTAGTATATGTATGAGTCAGGCAAAAAAGGTCAGATAAGGTGATGTTAGGAAAATGAACCCTAAGATATGTATTTTCAATGTTTTGTTTCTTTAATGCATTTGTTTCTAACGCAATTATAAGATTATTTCTTTGTTGCTTTGTATATCCCTCCCCCACAGTACAACCCCTGCTTTCACTGTGTTTGATGTCGGTATAATTTGTGGAGGGGAAAGGGAAAAACACGTCGTTTAAATAAGGATACAGGTGGACCTGTTGCAACAATGAGAAGTACAATTTGTCATGTCAAAAACGAACTTTACAACTTGGGGTGGAGGATTGGGTGGGAAGGCAGGGAGGATGGGAATGTATGGGAAGGTGACCATAGGAGGAGGCTACAATGCTTCATAAGAAATGTATTCACTATTTTGCCCATGTAATTGTAACCCCTCTGTACAGTATTTTCCCAATTAAAAAAAAAACCACTCCCTAAGAACAAACAGCAAGGCTGTCTATTGTTAACCTAAAGATAGCCTGGGGTTCCCTTCACCTGGGGGAGGAAGGTTAATTAGTTATTGTTTGAAGAGGCTGAGAAAAGCCACTCTGACAAATGTTTCAGGTTACCCCTCATTGGCGGCCGTGTCTGGAATGAATGAAGTGGTTTTGCAGCTCACTTACCTGTTGAGTGTGTAAATTCTGCCTCGTAATCCTGTAAGCCTAGGTCTCTTCACCTAGTCTGGCTTTTGAAGCTGTTTTCTGCCTTCAAATCTTGTTACACTGGAGTTCTTCCTGCTAACAGGGCTAGGGCTTAGAAGCTGAGAACTTCATGTGAACCCAGGATTTGTCAATGATGTGTCTTGCCTGCTTTTATAACTCAAGAACTCTAAGAACATTTAGCGTGCAAATAACTTCTCATTACCAAGGGAAACACAGGAAGCTCTTGAACATCTGACCTGTCAGCAATAGAAGTCAGAGTGTCATAGACGTTCCAGCCCTGGCTGGCTTCATCCTGTGATCCTCAGACTTCAGCCTCCTGAGCTAGTGTAATGGGCATGAGCTACTGGTGCTCTGCTAGTTTTAGAACTGTAATAACTTTGGCATTACAAGTCAACTGCTTATCACAAAGGGCTTGGGCAGCATATTAGTTCTTTCAACATTGGACCTTTCAGACACAAGGTTATAATGCTAGAGTCTGAGAGGCTATGGCATATGGATGGGCTACACTTGAACCTTGAGCTCTAACTCCAATTCTGGTGTACATGAACATTCATTTTTCCAGAGAATGTTCTCCTAATTAACAAATAGGAAAGGTAATTTACTTAACCCTCACTTTATTTCCAGTTTTGTGTCTCAAACTCAAGCCTGGGAACAGTGGCTGAGCCCTTCAGCTCAAGGCGAACACTCTACCACTTGACCCACAACACCACATGTGGTCTTTTTGTGGTTCATTGGAGGTAAGAGTCTAAAAGGTTTTCCTTGCCTAGGCTGTCTTTGAACTGTGATCTTCAGATCTTAGCCTCCTAAGGAGCAGAGTTCCCGCTGTGAGCCACAGGCATCTGGCCTGTTGTTTTTGCCAGACCTGGGGCTTGAACTCAGGGCCTGGGTACTGTATCTGAGCTCCTTTTTCTCAAGCCTAGCACTGTACCACTTGAGCCACTCCACAGCTTCTGGATTTTTCTGAGTATGTGGTACTGAGGATTCAAACCTTACCATTCATGCATACTGAGCCAGCTCTCTACCACTAAGCCACATTTCTAGCCCCACCCTTAAAATGTTATCCTTCAACTTACCTATCCCCAAGAAAAGGCTTCTAAGTAAAAATAATCTAAAGAAATTCCTATAGGAAGGTTCAAAAGATAAAGAAGACAAAGTTCATATTTAGGAGAGACCCTAAACCTGTGAAGACTGTGACAAATGCTTCCATTTAATTATGTATCATGTTTCAACACTTAATAAAATATTAATAAAAACGAGTCAATGTCCTAAACTATTGTGTATAAATTTATAATAGATGTACAACATGTACTAAATATTATGTGTATAATAATACTAAATACAATAAACAATAAGTAAATGAAAAGTAAAAAATAAAATAAATACAAAATCAATCATAAAAATTATAATATATAATAAACATACATAAGTAAATATATATCATATATTACACATGTATAGAATTTTTTTTTCTATTGCAGGGCCTTCATTAAGATGCTGGCAACTCTAGCCTGAATTTCTTTTCCTCAAGGACAGTGAGCTTTGCCTTCATCCATGGTGCAAAAGAGTTACCTGGATGGTGAGATCAAATCCCAGCAATGATGGAAATACTGGCCCCAGTTCCAAGACAGTGACTTAATTTTTTTAATGGAATTAGTTTTGTTTATTGTTACATATTGAACATTAAAAAAAAGCAGTGTAGAATTTTGTACATCTATCAGATACCTTTCTCTTAACCCCAGAATGCTTGTCTGAGCACTACTTTTTTCATTTTTTTTAATTGTAAAAATGTTGTACAGAGGGGTTACAGTTAAATGAGCATGGTAATGAGTACATTTCCTATTGAACATTGTTGCCTCCTCCTTTGTTTTCCCCCTACCATTCCTTCCCTCCCATTTCCACAACTATTCCCCTTGCCGAGCTCAGTGACTTAATTTTTATTTTTGGATTTGCATGGGGTTTGAACTCAAGTAGTGCCAAATGTGCACTTTTCCTCACATTGGTACATATTTACCAAGACCCTGAGTTCAAATCCCAGGCTAGGAAAGAAAACTGGTAGAAATTCAAAACAAGGGAGCTTTATTCCTTTTTAACTTTAGTTAAATAATTAATTAATATTTTTATTTATTCTGAATTTTCCCAACATGGGGCTTGAACTCAGCTCATGGAAACTCTGCCTCAGCTTCAATCGCCCTAGGGTGGGGCACCCTCAGACCCATAGCCAATCTAGGGATCCTAGGCCCAGAGGGCTTTCGGGAAGAAAAACAAAAACGTAGCATATTACAAAAAGTGGCAAGCTGCAGAGGGCTGAGGGTTTTCCTTTTTATTCTTTGCACAGTGGCCATCCTGGGTCTGAATAACATGGCTGCAAAGTGGACCTGACCTGCCATATCTGAAGGCTGACAGGCTATCAGGGAATACATAGGCCAACCTGTGAACATAGGCCCCGTGTTCAAATCCCAGTACTGACACATACCAATGGCAGGAAATCACAAGAGACTTGTTCCTATGCATAGGAATACCAATTGAAAGAGTAGTTCATGTTTGGGTCTAGTCTAAAATTGGATGCAATAATCCTAGGACGCTGATTGATCTTTAATAGGTTATTATGCATGAAAAGAATAATATTTCTTCAATGGCGGTATAATAAATGCCTAAGAGTTGGTAGGAATGTCTTAGGTGTCATTCAATCATAGATAGATGGCTCTGACACTCCTTACGAATATATGTTTATTTGTATACCACCCTCTGCCTATCCATGTATCACTGTTTTGGCCAAACCTGGAGCTGGATCTCAGCACCTGGAAACCACCTGACAGCTTCATTGGCTAGAGGCTTCCATGCTCACACTCATCCATTCATAAATTGGGCTTGCTAAACCCTGAATTCACATCCCAGCACTGCCAAAAATTTAATGTTGGAGTAAGAAGCCACGTGTGACACATATTTTCCTTTTCTGTGAGAGTCCTGGGTGTCAGGCATGATGGAAAACATATTTACAAATCTGGATGCTATGATAGGATATAAACAATGTAATACCTGGTAGAAGGGTATTCAGAGTCAATGAAATAAATGAATAAAACAAGAAATAATATGAATAACCACACCCAACAAAATATGGTCTGACTAGCTGTATGGAAGTATAAATCCTATCTTTAAAATTGATATAAGGAGTATGATTTCTAGCCCTAAGGCTTGAATTTAGGCCTAGGGTACAGGCCTGATTTTGTCTTCAAGCATGTTCAGATTCCCTTCCGTCACCATGCTGCATATTTACCCAGAACTTGAGTTCAAATCCCAGGCCTGGCAAAAAAAAAAAAAAAAAAAAAAAAACAGGGAGCTAAATATTTTTTTTTAATAGAGGGCTATTGGAGAAGCTATCATCCCACAAAGCAACATAGGCCTACAGTTCGAATACAGTCATGCCACTTCCAGATGGTGGGAGATCCTCAGAAATTCATTCCCATCCACAAGAATAATGATGGAATATTATCAATGTCATAGTTGAATGACGTGCTCATGAATGATACTTGTACACAATTAGACTTCATGATTTCAGTCGGCTGATTGATTTTATTTAATATCTTATGAAACATTAAAAGAATATTATTTCTCACAGGGACGCAATAATTTCAGGACACTGATTTACTTAATACTTTATTAAATATAAAAATAATAACATTTATTTATTTAATTTTGTGGATCCTGGGGCCTGAACTCTGGGCCTGGGTGCTCTTCAGCTCAAGGCTAGTGTCCCATCCCATGGTTCCCCTTATTTGCAATAACTAGTATATGTCTGAGTAAAGCAGAAAAGGTCAGATAAGGTGATGTTAGGGAAATGAACCCTAAGATATCTACTCATTTTTTTTTCTTTCATGCGATTGTTTGTAACACATTCATAAGATTGTTTCTTTGTTGCTTTGTATGTCCCTCCCTCACTGTATAACCCCTGATTTCACTGTACTTGATGTCAGTATAATTTGTGGAGGGTAAGGAGAAAAACAAATCGTTTAAATAGGAATACAGGTGGACCCATTGCAACAAAGAGATGTACAAGCCATGATGTTGAAAACGAACTTTACAACTTTGGTGGTGGGGGGGGTGAGTGAGCAGGGAGGATTGGGTGGGGGGGCACAGAGGAGGATGGGAATGGATGGGAACTGGAAACAAAGGAGGGGGCTACAATGCTTGATAAAAAATGTACTCATTATCTTGCCCATGTAATTGTAACCCCTCTGTACATTATTTTCACAATAAAAAATAAAAAAATAAAAAAATATTAATTACATGGAGGCATAATAAATACCCAAGAATTGGTAGGAATGTAGTATATATATAAGGGAACAATGGACAGACATCTCTGGCACTCTGTAAGGGTATATGTATTTACTAGTGTACTACAACCTGTGTGTCAATCTGTTCTTATTTTGTCAACCCCCGGTGCTCGATCTCAGATCCTGGCAACTGCCTATCAATTCAATTTGTTCCAGGATGGCATTCTGCCACACAGGAATTCATGATTTTGGCCCTGTAGGCTTGAGTTCAGATGCCATCATGCCCAAAAAATGAATCATGGAGTAAGAATCTGATGGTGACACATGTTTTCCTTCTCTGTGAAAGTCCTGGGTGTCAGGTATAAGTGGAATACATATGCAGATCTATATCCTATTTAATCAATGTAACCTATGTTCTATGTGCCATATTAGTCATTAAAATAAACAATCAATACATGTTGGGTCTTTGTTTACCCCCGAAATATGGATGGGGCCCAAGGAAAGCTACATGCGCCACTCGCCCATTCCCCAGTCTCCCTTAGCCCAGGAGACATTCAGACACAGTGGGGAGTCAAGTCAAGCAAGAACTCGTTTATTACCACAGAGCAAACACCTTTTAAAGGGAAAAACTGCAAGGCATGGAAGGGGAGGGAAAGGAACCAACCAATCACTGTAAAGGTCACACCCTAACGTGCACCTAAGCTTTATCCAATCAGATTTTAAGGTAAACAATTGGGTTGTGCCCACTCAACTTCCTCTCAGTACCATCATTGATGCCCATGTGCCCCACAAACACATGAATAAAACAAAAATAAAATTAATAACTACACTGAATGCAATATGGAATCAACCTATGTATGTAAATATAAATCATATATTTAAAATGTACACAAGTAGGATGTATTCTAGTACTGGGGATAGATTTCAGACCTAAGGAACAGACATGAATTTCTTGGCTTCAAGAAGGCTAGCTTCCCCTTTCAAAACAGTGCAACAGAGTTACCCAGACTATGAGTTCCAATCCCAGTCCTAGCAGAAAAAGTGGCAGCTTTATACTATGTGACGCCCAATTCTTAGGTATTTCATTATGCCTCCATTTAATGAACGTGATTGTTTAAATGCTTCATAAAGTATTAATTAAAAATCAATCACTGTCCTATAATATAATTGTGTATAATTTTATCGTAGAATTATTTAAGAGCTGCCCATTCAATCATAACATACATCATGTTCCATTGGTATTCATATAGATAGGAATGTGTTTCTAAGGATCTCTTTCCATTTGGAGGTGGCAGGACCAGGATTCGAACTGTGGGCTCCAGCTCTCACCATTTTACCTTGAGGATAGGGAACTCACTGGTCTGTTCTAGAATTGCAAGACCAAGGATTAGGCAGGCACCAGTGGCTCTCAGAATTCCTTATTGACGTTTACAAGGCTGTGATAAGAGGATCATAGTCATATTCACAGTAGGCAGGAAAGTCCTTGAGATCCCTGTCCTACTTCAGTGCCAACAAAGCCAGAAGTAGAGCTGTGTAGCTCCAGTGGTAGAGGGATAGCCCTAATTAAAAGCATCTCACAACACACACATACACACACACTCACACACACACACACACACACACACACACACACACACACACACACACACACACACACTGCAGTCTAATCATCTATCTGTTTATATATTGGCCATTCCTAGGGCTTGATCTCATGTCCTCAAATTTGCCCGCCAACTTCTCTTGCATCAGACTGGTGTGCTAACATTTACCCACTCATGAAGTGGGCCTGCTAGTCCCTGACTTCAATTCACAGAACTGCCAAAAACATAATCCTGGTGGAAAGCCAATTGCCCCACTTGGTTTCTTTATTGGTGAAATTCCTGGGACTCAGGAATGATGTAGAATGCATAGGAAAATCTATGTCTTATGTAATAGGATACAAAAACTATTATATGTTTAATCATATTCACTAAAATATATAAGAAACAAATAAAATACAAAATAAAATGGATACACTAACTGCAATATGCAGTAAAAATGTGTAGGTCAATAAAATTCATGTACTTAAAATATATACGAATATTATTTTTTCGAGTGCTAGGACATGAATTCAGGCCCTAGAAACAGGCCTTACTTTCTTGTATTCCAGAATGGTGATCTTCCCCATCCCCCACAGTGTTGCAGATTTACCCAGACCCTCAGTTCAAATCCCAGGCCTGGCAGAAAAAATGGCATGAATTCCAAGCCAAGGAGCCTCATAATTTTTAAAATATTTTCAATGTATGTATGTATGTATGTATGTATGTATGTATGTATGTATGTATGTATGTATGTATGTATGTAAGTAGGTAGGTTAGTAGGTAGGTAGGTAGGTAGGTAGGTAGATAGGTATTTTTCTTTTGTCAAGCACAGGGCTTGAACTCAGCTCATGGCAATTCTGCCTCAGCTTTGATCACTCTAGGCTGGGATGCAGCCACAGGACCCACAGCCCAACCTGGGTTCCTGGGACCCAAAGGCTGACAAGAAAAAAAATAATTAATGCGACACAGAAAAAACTGGCAACTTGCAGATGGCTACCAGTTTTACATTTGTTTTATTTGCTAGGTGAGATCCTGCGTATGAATGACCCGGTTGAAGAATGTTGGTAACTTGTCATTGCTGAAGCCTGGCGGACTACCAGGGAAGCCATAGGCCAACATGGCAATGTAGGCCCTGTGTTTGAATCAGGGTCCTGACCCCTACCAATGGAGAGAGATCCTAAGTGTCTCGTTTCTATTCATAGGAATACCAATGGAAGATTATGAATGGCAAGGTTGAAGTAGTTTTTTTCTGAATATTACTATACAAATAGAGTGATTTTAGGAGGCCAATGGATTTTAATGAATATTTTTGACACATTCAAAGAATACTATTAATTACATGGACACAATAGTTTCAGGAGAGTGGTTGATTTCATCAATAATTAAGGATGAAAACAATACTATTAATTACATGGAGGTATACTAAATACCCAAGAATTGATAGGAATGTAGCCTAAATATGTATAGATATCTCTGGCACTCTATAAAATCAATAATTATTTTTGTACTATCATCTGCATGTCAATCTGTTCTAATTTTGTCAACTCCTAGAGCTCGATCTCAAGTTCTGGAAATGCTTGTCATCTCTATATGCATCAGGCTGGCATGCTGACACTCATCCATTCATGAATTGGGCCTTGTAGGATGTGACTTCAGATGCCAGCACTCACAAAAATTGAATCATGCAGTAAGAAGCCCATGGTGACAAATGTTTTCCTATTCTGTGAAAGTCCTGGGAATCAGGTGTGAAGTTTCATACATAGGCAAATCTATATCCTCTGTAATAAATGTAATAAATAGTTCATGTGTAATAACAGTCAATAAAACAAATGGTAAATAAATGAATAAAACAAAAAATAAAATGAGTAAGTACACTAAGCACAATATGGGGTCAACATACGGTGTTCGATTTGAGGACCTCGGAAGTGCCTGGCAGCTGAATTGGCTAGAGGCTGCTATGCTGAAAGTCAGCCATGCATGAATTGAGCCTTCTAGGCCCTGAGGTAGATCCCACCACTGCCAAAAAATGTAATCTTGGAGTGAGAAGCCGAGCGTGACACATGTTTTCTTTTTCTTTGAAAGTGCTCGGTGACAGGTAAGATGTATAATTCAGATGCAAATCTGTATGTTATGTAATAGGATGTCATAAATTTAAAAAATGTCATAGGTGGAAGAGTTGTCACTACAATAAATAAAAAACAGATTGAATTAGTAGTGAATCATTTTAGGATAAATTTAGAAACAAAACTATAAGAGGTGGATTAAGTTTAATATTTTATTAAGTATTACCAGAATAAAAATGTCATGGAACCATAAATACCTAATAATTGGTAGTAACACTTGATGCATAATTTAATAATATATAGACATCTGTCTCATTCTATAAAATATGAAATTATGTGTATGGATGTATGTACATATATGATAAACAATAACAGGATATTGAGTAATTTAGTTAATGCTTGAATAATTGCTAACTGGGACACATCATTAAATGGAGACATGATTTAATAAGTAGTAATTGGTAGTAATATCTATAAAATAATAATATACAGACATCTTTCTGTGTATATAATGCTTATATATATATCAATGTCTATCTATTTATACCTCGTTCACTACTGGGGCTCGGTGGTTAAGTGCTCACGTAGTGAGCATGAAGCCCTGAGTTCGATTCTTCAGTGATACATAAAACGAAAACCCAGAAGGTCTGCTGTCTTTCAATCAATTGAGTTCTACCCTTGAGCATAAATGCTTAGGGACAGTGTCAAAGCCCTTACTCAAGCCCCAGGACTGCCGCCAAAAAGAGGTACTATGTTCTAACTGCAACTATATAAGGACAATACTTCAAATACCACGTGACAGAGCAAGTTAGGTGTCGGGTGCTGACAGGTGCCACCTAACCTGACTTAGCTAGATATAAACTGCTGCAACCCAGCTCCATGGGTACCCCCATCATCCTGGCTTACCCTAGCATACCACCGATATCCTGGCTGCTCTGGGGATTTAAAACCTGGCGGGAAGTCTGTGAGACTCTTTGAAATATGGCTCAAAGTTGTAGAGTTCTAGCCTTGTGCAAATGTTATTAGAACAATAAGATCCCTAAGCTTTAAGCTCAAGCTCCATGACTAACTCCCCCCCCCCAAATAAAACAGATATGTCTCCATGGCAGGGAAAAAATTATGTATTACTGTGAAAAGACCCCAGACTCCAGTATATGTTCACCCATTGAGCCCCCCATTGAGCCCTTTAAGGAAAACTGCTGCCCCTTCCCCTGCATACCTAAGAGAGCGAAGCAGGACACAGGCAAGTCATTACATGCCCTAAAGCCAGGCATTCCTGAAAAATAGCCGACCCTCCCGTCCCTTCCTGTAAAACTTAGCTATAATGGCAGGGTAGGTCAGGAGGTAATAAATCACTTGTCAAAATTAGGGAACGAACAGTTTCGGTGCATGACGACCAGCACAGACTTGCCGGGGCAAGTACCGACACGTCAGCTTTCCCCCAACCCCACCTGCCCCATCTGGCCAGCTTAACCTGACCAATCCCCACCCTGAGCGTAATTTGAAATTAACCAATCAATATTCTGTAACCAAGCATCTCGCTTCTGTAACCTTGCTTCTGCTGTCCATAAAAAGAGGGTGCTTTCAAGCACTCGGGGCGCAAGTCTCCCGATAGACTTTGTCGCCCCGGGTACCCGTGTAACCGGTTCCCAGACACTCAACCCGAACCTTGTGGATCTCGAGGTTGAGTGCACCTGGGAGCCGAGGCATGCCCGAATAAACCTCTTGCTGTTTGCATCCGCACAAGTGGTCTCGTTGTTCCTTGGGGAAGGGTCTCTTCAGATCGAAGGGCACCCCACGCCGACGGGGGTCTTTCATTCTGGGGGCTCGTCCGGGATAGAGACCCCCACCCAGGGACCACCGACCCATTTTCGGGAGGTAAGCTGGCCAGCGTCTGTGTATTGTCTGTGTATTGTCTGTGTGTTGCCTGTAAGCTGTCTGAAGTCTCGTGTGGCCAATTTCTGTGCGCTTGCGAATCTGGTGAGTTCGGCCGTTCTCGTCTGTATCAGGCGGACCCGTGGAGGAGCTGACGAGCTCGTACTCCCGACCGCGGTCCCCAGGAGACGTCCTGGGGGCTTCTGGGAGCCTGAAAAAGTGGCTCATCAGGGTGGCCTGAAATATTGGCCCGTCAGGGTGGCCTGAAATATTGGCCCGTCAGGGTGGCCTGAAATATTGGCCCGTCAGGGAGCCTGAAAAAGTGGCTCATCAGGGTGGCCTGAAAAAGTGGCCCATCTGGAACTCAGTCCTCTTTTAGACGCGTGATTTGCCTAGGAGACGAGAGATCCAGACTCTCAAAACAGTCTCCGCCTGGTTTTTGCCTTCGGCTGATTGTCGAAACCGCGCAGCGACAAAGTAACGTGACCAGTTATAACTGTAATGTTGTTTGTTGTAGAGTTTTGGTTGCTTGCATTGCTTCTGCCCTTGTGGTTTGTTTTTCTGTTGATCTGCTGTCTTTGCCTTCGCTGTGGAAAATTTGGGAGAGTGTGTTACTGTGAATAGTCTTGTGTTATTCCTTAAGTTAAACCTTAAGTTAAAACTACACAGGTCTCTATCAGGTTTTGCTTTCAGTTTATTAACAACAGCGCGCAGCGAAGCCAAGTGTTGTCTGTATTGTCGTTTGTATTGTTGTCTGTATTGTTTTTGTGTTCATTAACAGTTTTAAAATGGGACAAACTGTCGCGACACCACTTAACCTTACTTTACAGAACTGGAGGGATGTGCAAACATCAGCTCACAATCTTTCAGTAGAAGTTAAAAAAAGAAAATGGATAACTTTTTGTTCATCAGAATGGCCCACTTTCAACTGTGGCTGGCCACGTGAAGGAACCTTTAACCTAACCATTGCCTTACAGATCAAGGCCAAAGTTATGGACCCGGGACCACACGGACACCCAGACCAGGTCCCTTATATTGTTACTTGGGAAGCTCTTATTTTAGAACCTCCCCCGTGGATGAAACCCTTCTTATCTACCCCGGCCCCCCAAATCCCTACCCCCTTAACCCTTCCATCTGCCCCTCAGCTCTCTCCCCCACTCCTTCCCTCTCCAATTTCCCAACCTCAGCTCTCTCTCTCCTTCCCGGGGAGTTTAGCCATGGTCGGCCACTCCCATCTGAAGTCGCTTTTTCTGTTTGGCGCCTGTCTGTTTTTGTGTTTCTGTTTAGTGTTAATTGTTTCTGTTGTCTGTTTTGTTGTCCTTAAAGGGATGGGGCAGCAACTAACAACCCCCTTAAGTCTGACTATAGATCACTGGAAGTCACAGCCTGAGCCGAGATTGTCAGGTTTTGGGAACTTGCTTGTTTGTCAATTATGAAATTGCCACTGACCATCTGCAGGTGGCCTCAGTTAGATCTCAGCCTCGGGCCTTGGCTCGGGGGGTCTGAGCGTGGGGGAGAACCTGTCAGTCTGAGGGAAAGGCCGCTAGGGACTTCCTTCCCTTGCCCCAAGATGACTGGGAATTCGCCTCTGCCTTGGAAGACCCCCGGGTCAACGTCTGCAGGACTCTAAGAGAAAAATCCTCCGGAGGTGAGTAGGGGGGTTGAGTCCCCTGGTAAGTGAATGGTGGTGAGATGTCGCCCCATTCACTGAGACTTGATTTTGTCTTTGTGGCCACATGTTTGTCTTGTTAACTTTAGTGTGTTTGTTTTATGGGGTAGGAAAGTTCTGGGTGAGTGTGGCAGGCTCACCCAGCAGACTCTGGATTCAGCTTGCTGAGTGAGAACAGCACAGAGTTCCGGTAGGGATAAACTGGGGCCCATTAGTCCCCAACTCAGCCTTCAGTTCTTGTCTAATTCTGTTTTTAAAATTGGTACCAGTTTTAAATGTGGATCCTTGGTTTTTGTGTTTATCTATGTTTTTGTTATTTATTTATTTAAACATCTCTGAGGGAATAAAAGTTTCAGCTGGGCCTGGTCACAGACCTGCTATGCCCACCCTCCCCGCGAGGCATGGAGGGTTACTGGGCTAGTTTGGTTCCCTTCAAGCCTCAGGCTGCACCTTCTCCCAGTGGAGGCTGCTGGAGGACAGGTAAGGGCGTAGAAGGCTGTGTACCTGGATTGGACTTTTCAGCTAGTTCTGTCTAAAATTGGGTTAAAAAAAAAATCAGGCCAGTTTAGTCTTAGGTGACTCCCTCCCTCAGCCCTCCTCCAACTCAGAAGAGATTCAAAAGCCTTGCTAACAAGCAAGCTCTGTGAAAATGAAGCACAACAAAGGTACCTAGTTCTAAAAGAAATACTGTCTTAAATTTTTTGTTTAAAACCTTTAGAAAGTGTACGTACAACTGATTTTGATTCTTGCGCGCTTTAAGATCTGTGTGTTTTGTGTGTGTCTGTGAACGTGTTCAAAGATAAAAAAAAAAAATTGTCAGCATGCTGTAACAATTGGGTGATTTAAATTTAAATTTCAAAAGGTTATGAGGTTTGGACATTACCAAAAATTTTTTTAAAATCTTCACATTGTTTTAAATGGCTTTTTAAAAGGTTCTTTAACTTGCAAATTAAAAAAAATCTGGTATTTTAAAAACTAATGTTTTAAAATGCATAAGACTGTTTATACTGTAATCAAGTTATCTGGCTTAACAAAAATGCATTGGCAGTTCGGGATTTAATTCCCTTGGCTAAAATTTGGGATAAATATTAAAAATTTAAATGTAAAGGTTAGTTTAACACTGTCAAAGATGTTACCTGTTCTGTCTACCTAAAACTGTATTTCATTTGAGAACCAAGAGAAGAGACGGGGAAAAACTTAGAAACCAACCGAAGACCTATCTTTAGGGGTGAAGGGTGAACAAGCAGAAGTGCAGTTCAGCTGGTCATGCAGTGGGACAGGCCCTGGGAGGAGTCCAAGCATGATGAGGCAAACTGGCACAAACGCAGTTCATCTAACCCTAAAGAGTCAGATTGGGTGTGTGCCTGCCTATTCCATAGGAGGGGCCAAGTGGCCCATCGTTGTTCTGTCTCTTTTCCCTGCAGATAGGCACTGAAAACATGATGGTTAAAATAAATGATGTGATGATCTGATTAGTATTGCTAAAACTTTCCCTTGGATGTGTTAACATTAAAATTAGGAAGGCCTTAAAAAGAGGGTAAAAATTATTTGTATAATGTGGCTTACTTTCAATTATGTTCTACAATTAGGATGTTTTTAAAAGTTATAAAGATGTTAAATCTAGCTTTGTGGTATAGTAAAGGTGATTGTAATTCTTGCATTAAGGAAAATTGTCATTTGAGTTTAAAATTTTTAATGTGTGTCTGTTTTAAAACAAGCAGCCAAGAGACAATGAGTGACACTTGGCCTCAAGATTTCAAGGGATCTTTTCAAAATGCAAATGAAAACTAAAGTATAAAATATTAAAAATGATTAATAAGAGGCTTTAAAAATTAGGAATGGATTTTTTTGATATAAAGTTTATGACATTGGCCTCAATGTGCAAAAAAAAAAAAAATAGGATTATCAAAATGATTGCTATTCTAGTTTGCTCTTATAGGTTTTTTAAGTTTCCAGCAAGCCCAAAGCAAAGCACAGAGGATTCTTACAGTTTGTCAGATGTAACTTTGACTCTTAATAAGTGTCAGGTAAGTGCATGCTTAAAAGCTACTTCTATGTTGACCACCTTGTTGCTTTTAATTGGAGTAAAATGGCCTTTTATAAGACTCAGTGATCTGCAAACTGGTTCAAAGCCAGCCCGGGCAGAAAAAGGTCCCTGTGAGACTGTCACCTCTACTCAGCCAGCAGAGTGCTGAAAGAGCAAGCAGAAATGCTTTGGGACTCACAGTGGCAGAGTACTAGCCCTGGACTGAAGAGTTAAGGGACAGCATTCAAGCCCCGAGTCTGGGACTCAAAGTGGCAGAGTGCTAGCCTTGAGCTGTAGAGCTGAGGGACAGTGCTCAGGCCCTGAGTTCAAGTCCAGCAACCAGCTAAGGAAAATGCCAATGAGGCATTTATCCCAATGTAGAGAAGACACTCCTGGGACAAAAGCAATGGTGGAGCATCCAGAGGCAGTAAGCCACTGCTTGGATGGCAGAAATGTCAGATCCTAGAGTCATTTGTGTGTGGCCCTTCAAAACTGGTCAGAGCCGGGAGGTCATAGGAAGATAGTTTGGAAGCATGCCTAATGTTCATGACTACCTTGTAAGGGACAGGAACTTGCCAGTCCTCGGTGATAGTAAAAAGCTAATGTTATAAAATGTGGGGGGTAGTTTAAATCTTAACCCCTTTATGTGCCAAAAGCTCTAATTGGCGGTAATATTGAGCTGACACCAGTTACATGAAATTCATCTTCTCAGGAAAAAGTTTGTAAACCTGAGAGTGTGTTTCTATTGATATCTGTCTAAAGGCCTGCAAAGGTAACTCAGGCATTGTGTTAGGGTTACTAGAGATCACATTCCTAAGTCATCCAGAAAGATGCTTTTACAAACCAGAGTGCTAAACAAGCTATACTGCTATAGCTGGAGAAAAGGTCTGTGCAGTTGTCAAAAGTTAAATATTGTTCTTAATGACTTCTAACCCTGATGGCCTCTTTGTAAGGTTATAGGCTCCTGGCTAGGTAAGATCAACGCCCCTAAAGTCAGCTTGAAGAAGTTACAGAAGATGGACCTTCGCCCTTCTAGCCCCATTTTAAGATCAAGAGTCCAGAGTCAGTTTTGGAAAAATGAGGCAAAATAGATAAAATAATTTTTAATAAGGGCATAAAAAATAGTGTTAACTGTTGTAGGTGTGCAAGGTGTGGAGACTGCATTTGTCAGAGATGGTTACAAGACTAAGCCTTCTGTGTCTATTTACAAAAATATCTGGTTAGTAAAAAGTTGTGATTTTGGTAAATTGTCCTGAGCTATTGTTTAAAAGATCTTAAAAACCAGCAGGATCAAAGCCTGCCAAGCCTAGGCAATGTATCTTTAACCAGTCTGTGTAGGAATTTACAGCCCAGCATGAGGTGTGACGACAGTCCCTTGGAGCCACTGAGAGACCCTGCTGTTCCGGTTGCTGCTGCTGCTGCTGTACACCGTAATGGGTAAAGTTCAACGACGGCCTGACAGTCACCTGGAGGAACTCCTGCTTGATTCCATCACCTGAGTCGGCTTCCTGGTTGAAAGCTGCTAAATCTAAGATCTTGTGGGACATTCTTTTGGGTGATATCCAGAAACCCTCTCTTCCCACAGTGGATATTGGGGACAAGGATATCACTGGCTTGCTTGTTTTAGGCACTTCAGTGCATAGTAACTGGAAATCCACTTTATGTTCACAGCCTAGTTTGACTCTGATATGGTAATAACCTGAGTGTGTTATCAATAGAGGTAATACTCTTAGCCTTAAAATCTAGCAAGCTTCTGCATCACGGTGGTGCCTTAAGGCTGTTCTAAGATAAAGGTTCCGCAAGCCAAAGGAAAAATTGGGCAGTTTTAAACTACAGCCACAAAGATGGTCAAGGGATTGTAAAAAAGAGGGTGGTAATGAAAGCCTTGGGAAAGGAATTGTAAAGACAGAAGGAAGTAAAGAAAGCCTTGGAAAGAGAATTGGGGAAATTTGAAAAGTAAGGATTGTCTTTAAGACAAACCTCAGAAAGTTTAAGTATGTCGCAAATGGTATGAGTATGTCTTAAAATTGGAGCTTACAAGTACAGCTGGTATAAAATTGATACACGGAGTCAGGACCCTAGACAAACTCAAAGAAAGATTAGACAAAAGACAGCAAGAGTCAGCATCCCAACAAGGCTGGTACGAAGGATTATGGAACCGGTCCCCAAGGTTCACTACCTTAATATCCTCCTTAATGGGACCGCTAATACTACTCTTGTTAACCCTCACCTTAGGCCCTTGCATCATAAATCGCTTAATGCAATTTGTAAAGGACCGCCTATCGGTCGTACAGGCCCTAGTATTAACCCAACAATATCATCAACTTAAATTAACGGAGGGATCTCCAGTTGAATGAAGGATTTCATTCAGGCAAAAAGAAAATGGGGGAATGAAAAGACCCCAGACTCCAGTATATGTTCACCCATTGAGCCCCCCATTGAGCCCTTTAAGGAAAACTGCTGCCCCTTCCCCTGCATACCTAAGAGAGCGAAGCAGGACACAGGCAAGTCATTACATGCCCTAAAGCCAGGCATTCCTGAAAAATAGCCGACCCTCCCGTCCCTTCCTGTAAAACTTAGCTATAATGGCAGGGTAGGTCAGGAGGTAATAAATCACTTGTCAAAATTAGGGAACGAACAGTTTCGGTGCATGACGACCAGCACAGACTTGCCGGGGCAAGTACCGACACGTCAGCTTTCCCCCAACCCCACCTGCCCCATCTGGCCAGCTTAACCTGACCAATCCCCACCCTGAGCGTAATTTGAAATTAACCAATCAATATTCTGTAACCAAGCATCTCGCTTCTGTAACCTTGCTTCTGCTGTCCATAAAAAGAGGGTGCTTTCAAGCACTCGGGGCGCAAGTCTCCCGATAGACTTTGTCGCCCCGGGTACCCGTGTAACCGGTTCCCAGACACTCAACCCGAACCTTGTGGATCTCGAGGTTGAGTGCACCTGGGAGCCGAGGCATGCCCGAATAAACCTCTTGCTGTTTGCATCCGCACATTCTAAGACCCCCGTCGGCGTGGGGTGCCCTTCGATCTGAAGAGACCCTTCCCCAAGGAACAACGAGACCACTTGTGCGGATGCAAACAGCAAGAGGTTTATTCGGGCATGCCTCGGCTCCCAGGTGCACTCAACCTCGAGATCCACAAGGTTCGGGTTGAGTGTCTGGGAACCGGTTACACGGGTACCCGGGGCGACAAAGTCTATCGGGAGACTTGCGCCCCGAGTGCTTGAAAGCACCCTCTTTTTATGGACAGCAGAAGCAAGGTTACAGAAGCGAGATGCTTGGTTACAGAATATTGATTGGTTAATTTCAAATTACGCTCAGGGTGGGGATTGGTCAGGTTAAGCTGGCCAGATGGGGCAGGTGGGGTTGGGGGAAAGCTGACGTGTCGGTACTTGCCCCGGCAAGTCTGTGCTGGTCGTCATGCACCGAAACTGTTCGTTCCCTAATTTTGACAAGTGATTTATTACCTCCTGACCTACCCTGCCATTATAGCTAAGTTTTACAGGAAGGGACGGGAGGGTCGGCTATTTTTCAGGAATGCCTGGCTTTAGGGCATGTAATGACTTGCCTGTGTCCTGCTTCGCTCTCTTAGGTATGCAGGGGAAGGGGCAGCAGTTTTCCTTAAAGGGCTCAATGGGGGGCTCAATGGGTGAACATATACTGGAGTCTGGGGTCTTTTCAACTGAAGTCTAGTGAGTTGTCTACTACAGACAATTGTTTCTTTTGTTTTTTCTCAGTCATGAACCTTGAACTAGGGGTGAAAGCTCTCACCCTTACCTCTTGGGCTCATGAATAGCACTCCACCGCGTGGAGACATGGACCCCCTTGCAGCAAAGGCCACAGCTAGGGGTCTATAGCTGAGGTCTCTCATCCTGCCTTCTCAGGAAGCTGAGATCTGAGGATCTGGGTTCCAAATTATCCCAGAAACAAAAGGTCCCATTAGCCTATTATCTCCAATTCACTTCTAAGAAACCTGAAGTGGAAGCTAGGTGCTTGTCACTCATGCCTGTCTTCCTAGCTACTCAGGAGGATGAGATCTGAGGATCATAGTTCAAAGCCAGCCTGGACAGGAAAGTCCTTGAGACACTTAGCTCCAATGGACAACCAGAAAAGCTGAAGTGGCTTTTGGCTCAAGTGGTAGAACACAAGACTTGAGCTGAAGAGCTCAAGAACACCACTCAGGCCCAGACATCAACTCCTACAATAATAAAAAAAAAAAGAAAGAAACAAATTAACAAACCTGAAGTATAGGGCTGAACAAACCTAAAGTATGGGTCAATCATGATTCTTTCTTGCTTCTATAGCTCAAGAATTCTAATAACATTTAGAGTGCAAGTACTTCTCATCACCAAGGGAAATAAAGGAAGCTCTTGAACATCTGACCTTTCAGAAGTGGAAGTCAGAGTGTCATAGACTTTTCTGCCCTGGTTGGCTTCACCCTGTGATCTTCAGACTTCAGGCTCCTGAGGTAGGATGACAGGCCTGAACTACTGGTGTTCTGCTAGGTTCAGAACTGTGATGACCTTGACAATACAAGTCAACTGCTTATCACAAAGGGCTTGGGGAGCATATTAAGCCTTTCAACATTGGACCTTTAAGAATCCTGTAGGACACAAGATTACAATGCTAGAGTCTGAGAGGCTGGGCATATGGATGTGTTACACTTGAACCTTAAGCTCTGACTCCAATTGAGGTATACATCAGTGTTCATTTTCCAAAGAATGTTATCATAATTAGCAAATAGGAAAAGTACCATGATGAACCCTCATTTTTTTCCCAATTGTGTGTCTTGAACTAAAGCCTGGGCACTGTCCTTTAGACCTTCAAGTCAAGGCGAACACCTGGAGAGTGATCTAAAATCCTAGCAATGGCAGAAATAGTGGCCCAAGTTCCAAGACAGTGACTTATTTTTTTTATGGAAGAAGTTATGTTTACTCAGTTCCATACTGAACATTTAAAAAAGCAGTGTGGAATTTGTACAGCTATTCAGATATCCTTTCCTTACCTCTAAAGTGCTTCTCTGAGAATGACAGTGTTTCTCTTATTTTCTACTTTTTTATTGCAAAAGCGTTTTACAGAGGGGTTACAGTTACAGGAGGAAGGTAATGAGTACATTTCCTATTGAGCATTGTTGACTCCTTCTTTGTTTTCCCCCTACCATCCCTTCCCTCCCATAGTTTTTCTTTTGTGGTTGGCACAGGGTTTGAACTCAAGTAGTTGCAAATCTTCCCTCACATTGCTACAAATTTACCAACACTCTGAGTTCAAATCCCAGGCTAGGAAAGAGAACTGGCAGAAATTCCAAACCGGGGAGCTTTATTTTTTTATTTAGTTAAATAATTAATATTTTTATTTATTTATTTATTTATTAGCCATCTATGGGACTTGAACTCAGGTCGTGGAAACATTTCCTTAGCTTGAATCTCCCTAGGCTGGGGTGCAGTCTCCAGACCCATAGCTGATCCTAAGATCCTAGTCCAGAGGGCTCGCAGGAAGAAAAAAAAAATGCTGGAAAGCACAAAAAGTTGTGAGCTGCAGAGGGCTGGCATTTTATGATTTTGGGGGGCATGGTGACCATCCTGGTCTGAATGATATGGCTGCAAAGTGGACCTGACCTGCCATTGCTGATTCTGGTGAGCTATCAGTGAAACCATAGGCTAACCTGTCAATATAAGCACTGGGTTCAAATCCCTTGACAGCTTAATTGGCTAGAGGCTCCCATGCTCAAACTCACCCATTCATGAATTGGGCCTGCTAGGCACTGAGTTAAGATCCTCACATTGCCAGGCATGATGGAGAACACATCGATTCTATGTGATAGGATGTAAACAATGTAATAAATTGTAGAGGTGTCGTCAGAGTCGATAAAATAAATGGTAAATAAATGAATAAAACGAGAAATAAAATTTATAAACGCACCAAACACAATATGGACTGAACATCTGAACGGAAGTATAAATCCTATCATTAAAATGTATATAAGAAGTATCTTTTCCAGGACTAAGGCTTGAATTCAGTCCCCCTAGGAGGAGGGAATGGCCAGAGATCCTGAGATGCTCATTTCTGGACCTAGGAAAAGCCATAGCATGCGAAAGATCTCAGCCTTGAATGAGTAGTTCGTGCATGATGTGAGTAGGAAATGATACATAAGACTCATGGGGTATAGATTATTTGTAAAGAAGAGTTGATGAAGCATGACAATAATCATCATATACATGAAATGGAGACATCAGAAAAGATGCAAATATAGGTACTCACAGATTGGATTCCATCACAGGTCACCACAATCCTACTCTATACAAATATGTACTTATTTGCATTCTGCCTTCAGCTTATGAATGGATGACTATTGTGCTCCCCACTCTCCCACCAGGGGGGCTCAAATTCAGATACTGGGAATGCCTACCTCCTTTGTCACTCACAGGCTGGTGTGCTCATGTGGACCCATTCACCAATTTTGCATGCTAGGCCACGAGTTCAGATCCCACCTCTGTCAAATGATTCATCTTGGTGTCAGAAATAAATTGTTGCATCTATTTTCCTTTCCTGTGCAAGTCCTGAATCTCAGGTAGGATGCAGAATGCATGGGCCACCCTGTGGTCATGGGAATAAGTTGTTATCCATGTCAGTCCAGTTATACCTGTCATCATATACATAAGAAAATACATAATACATCCATGAATAGCATACAAAATAAACACAATAAATACACTCAATGCACGATGCAGTCCACAGAGGGATGTGAATATTCATCCCATGTTCAATGATGCATTGAGCACTATTTTGGCCTCCCTGTGGCTTTATCTCAGTTTCTGGGAAGAGCCCATATCCTTAGTGGCTCACAGTCTGGTTTAATCACGTGGACCGATTGGGCAGTTGGGCCACCTAGGCCCCAAGTTCGAATCCAGCACTGCCAAAATTCACCCTGATGAGAGGAGCCAGTCATTGTACGTGTTTTGCTTTGCTGTACAACTTCTGGGTCTCAGCCAGGATGACTACACCAAACGCAAGATGTAGCCCACCCATGTTTGGAAATATAGATCCTTTGTTTAATTATGAATTTATGACTATATTGGCCTCGCACCAGGGCTCAATCTCAGGTCCCAGGAATGGCCTGGCTCTTTAGAGGCTCACAGGCTGCTGTGCTTAACATGACCCATTCACCAATTGGGCTTGATAGGCCGTGAGTTCAAATTCCAGCACTGCCAAAAGATTCATTCTGATGTGAGAAAACCAAGGTTGCATATGTTTCCCTGTTCTGTGAAGATCCTGGGTCTCATCGAGGATGGAGAATGCCATGTAAGCAAATCTATAGCCATGGGAATAGGTTGTCATCCATGTCAGCACAGTTATATCTGTCACCATATTCAATAAAATGCACATCAATGAATAAGACACAAAATAAAGAGAGTAACTAACTGAATTTAATATGCATACCACTCCTGTAGGTAAAGAGAGATCCTATGTTTAAAAAAGGTGGGCTTTCGATTTTGTCCAGTCAACATATGTATATAAATATAAATCATATATGTAAATTGTACATGAATAGGATATTTTCTAGTGGTGGGGATCTATTTCAGGCCTAAGGAATAGACATGAATTTCTTGACTTCTAGGAGGCCAGTTTCCCCTTCCCACACAGTGCAACAGAGTTACCAAGACCACGGGTTCCAATCCCAGTCTTGGCAGAAAAAATGGCACCTTTATAGTATGTAATAATATAGTAATTCTAAGGTATTTCATTATACCTCCATTTTATTAATGTGATTGTTTAAATGCCTTATAAAATATTAACTAACATCGATCAGTGTCCTATAACATAATTGTTTATAATTTTATCCCAGAATCATTCAAGGACTCCTCTTTCAATCATGACATACATCATATTCCATTGGTAATCACATGGACAGGAATACGTTTCTTAGGATCTTCTTCCATTTGGAGGTGGCAGGACCAAGATTCCAACTTTGGGCTACAGCTCCCACCACTTAAACCCGAGCATAGGGAACTCACCAGTCTGTCCAAGAACATCAACAAGACCAATGATTAGGCAGGCACGAGTGGCTCTCAGCAGTCCTCCTTGATACTTACAAGGCTGTGATGGGAGGATCATGGTCGAAGTCACCCTAGGCAAGAAAGTCCAAGTTCAGTGCCAACAAAGCCAGAATCCCTGTGGCTCTAGTGTGGAAGGCCAGCCTTGATCAAAAGCAGCTCACAGACTGTGCTCATATCCTGAATACAAGGTCTGGGACTGGGAACAAACAGACATACAGAACAATCTGTGAAGCCATCCAGCTAAATGAGGTCACCCCCTTGTTTCCAACAGAATTGGACCCATTGTTCCCTGGGAAAAGGGCTGGAGGAGCTGCTATCTTCTTGACTCCGCCCATGCTGCTTGCATCACAGGATTCTGGCCACACCTCCATTCATTCGTAGTTCTTTCTGACCAATGAGATACAAGAATGGTGTCCACGCCCACATTCCATGCTGCCTGGTAGCACCAGGATTCCCTCTGTTAGTTTACACCACTATGATCAATTGAGGAAGGTAGAGATGGCTGAGTGGTGAGGAAGAGACTCCAGGCAACTTTGGAATATAGAAGTAAATTGAGATGTCTGCCCACACCCTGGCTTCCTTCCCTCCTTCCCAAGGTGCAGAATTTCAAACATCAGGCAAGGGTACCCTGCCAGGTCGCATAAAGCCCCAACCTGCTCCCTGGCCCTGGTTCTTTGCTCTGAGGCCATGTATCTGCAATGCTACTGCCATCGCTGCTCACCCCACCTGGAGCAGCCTACAGCAAGTTCTCCCAGCAGCCCAAGTGAGTAGCTGCCCCCAAACCACACCTACCCCGAGTCAGACACCACTCTGGGGACACCATGACCCCCCACTTGTGTCCTCTCCCTGGGACTGAGGAGCCACCTTTCTGTCTTGGGCATTTCTGAAACAGAGACTCAAGATATGCTCTGCCTAGGCTGGATCGAGGTCCTCCTATCTATGACAGGTATGCTTCACCAGACCTGGTCCTCTGGAGTTGGGATGGTAGACATGTAACTACATGCGCAGTCATCGATTTAGATGGATTACCACAAACTTTTAGTCCACAGCAGCTGATTCTTTTTTCTTCATATTTTTTATAGTGAAAATACTGTACAGAGGGGTTAAAATTACATGGGCAAGATAATGAGTACATATCTTATCAAGCATTGTAGCCTCCTCCTTTGATTCCCCTTCCCATCCCATCCTCTCCCCAACCCATACCCGACCCTCCACCTCCCCCTAACAAAGTTGTAAAGTTCATTTTCGACATAGAACTTGTACAACTCATTGTTCCAATAGGTCCACCTGTAATCCCTAAATGATTTTCTTTCCTTTCCCCTCCATAAATTATAACAACATAAAATACAGTGAAAGCAGGGATTATACCGTGGGGGAAGGACATAAAAAACAGCAAAGAAATAAAATTATAAATGTACTAGAAAAAATGGAATGAAAGTAAAAATGTTTGAATACATATCTTAGGGTTCATTTCCCTAACTTATCTGACCTTTTCTGCTTGAGTCAGACATATACTAGGTATTGAAAATAAGGTAAACCAAAGAAACCTATGTTTCTTTGGGCCTGGCTTACTTCACTTAATATAATTTTTTCCAAGTCTTTCCATTTCCTAAGAAATGGAGCGATGTCATTCTTTCTGATGGAGGAATAGAATTCCATTGTGTATATATACCACATTTTCTTGACCCATTCATCTACTGAGGGGCATCTGGGTTGGTTCCATATCTTAGCTGTGTTAATAAGGCTACAATAAATATAGTTGTACTGGTAGCTTTAATGTGGTCTTGTTTGTGAACATTTGGGTAAATGTCCAAGAGTGGGATTGCTAGGTCATAAGGGAGTTCTACGTGGAGTATTTTGAGAAACCTCCATACTACTTTCCGAAGTGTTTGAACAAGTTTACACTCCCACCAACAATGCAGTAAGGTTCCCTTCTGTCCACATCCCCTCCAGAATCTGCTGTTATTAGAGTTCTTGAGTATAGCCATTCTAACTGGAGTGAGGTGGTATATCAATGTTGTTTTGATTTGCATTTCTTTTATGGCTAGAGAGGTTGACCATATCTTCATGTGTCTATTGGCCATCCTTCCTTCCTCTTTAGAGAAGATTCTCTTTAAGCTTTTAGCCCATTTATTTATTGGGCAGTTGTCTCTTTGAAGATTTGTTGTTGGGGGGTTTAATTTTTTTGAGTTCCAGGTATATTGTAGATATGAGAACCTTGTGTGTTGTATGCCTAATTAAGATTTTCTCCCAATCCGTGGGCTTTCTATTGATCTGGCTAACTAGGTCCTTTACCATCCAGAATCTCTGAAATTTCATGCAATTACATTTGTCCACACTTTCTTTGATTTGTTGTGTTTCTGGGTCTCTATTAAGAAAATTTCAGCCTGTGCCAAAGAGACGTAGGATTTCTCCTATTCCATCCTGTAATGTTTTCAGATTGTCTGCTTTGTCATCCAGGTCTTTGATCCAATTGGAGTTGATTCAGGTTCAGTGTGGTATATAAGGATCTAGCTTTAGTTTTCTATAAGTAGTTAACCACTTTTGCCAGCACCATTTACTGAAGAAGCAGTCTTTCTTCCATTGTATTTTGTTAGCTCCCTTATCGAATATTAGAAGGCTATGGGTCTGTAGGTTCATTTCTGGGTTTTCAGTTCTGTTCCATTGGTCCTGAGGTCTGTTCTTGTGCCAGTACCAAGCTATTTAGATTCCTATTGCTTTGTAGTAGCGTTTGAAATTTGGCATTGATATTCCTCCAGCACTGTTCCTTCTATTGAGGATTGTTTTTCTATTTGGGGTATTTATTGTTCCCTATGAATTATTGGATTGCTTCTTCTATTTCCTTGAAGAATGAGGTTGGAATATTGATAGGTATCGCATTGAATTTGTAGATAGCCTTGGGAAGGATTGCCATTTTCAAGATGTTGATTTTTCCATTCCAGGAAGATGGGAGTTTTTGCCATTTTCTAAGATCTGTTTTGATTTCATTTTTCATGTTTTTAAAGTTTTCATCATAGAAGTCCTTCAGTTTTTTGGTTAAGTTATTTTATTTTTTGTAGGGATATTACGAATGGAGTTGTTCTCCTAATTTCAGCAACACTTTTCTCATTGTTGGCATACAGAAAAGCCATTGATTTTTGAGGTTTAATTTTATACCCTGCTACTTTGCCAAAGTTTTGAATCACCTTGAGTAACTTGGGAATGGAGTCTATGGGATTCTCTAACTACAAGATCATGACATCTGCAAAGAGGGAGAGTTTTACTTCTTCTTTCCCTACTTGGATCCCCTTTAGGTTTGCATATTGTCTTATTGCTGTAGCTAGGCATTCTAATACTAGATTGAAGAGAAGTAAAGAGCTTGGACATTCATGTCTCATTCCTGAGTTAAGAGGAAATGGCTTTAGTTTTTCACCATTAAGTATAATGCTGGCTGTAGGTTTATCATATACAGCCTTTATTGTATTGAGGAATGTTCCATGGATTCCTAATTTTTCCAGAACCTTCATCATAAAGGGGCGTTGTATCTTGTCACATGCCTTTTTGGCATCTATTGAGATCACCATGTGGTTCTTATACTTGCTCCTGTTCATGTGATGAATAATATTAATTGATTTGCATATATTGACTCAGCTTTGCATCCCTGAAATGTATCCTGTTAGATGATGAATTGTTTGAATGAATTGTTGAAGTCAATTGGCCAAAATTTTGTTGAGAAGTTTTGCATCAATATTCATCAAAGAAATGTGTCTATAGTTCTCTTTCTGTGATGAGTCCATGTCTGGTTTGGGGATGAGGGTTATTATGGCTTCATAGAATGAATTCGGTAGTGAACTTTCTCTTTTAATTGAAGAGTTGAAGTAGTATTGGTGTGAGCTGTGTTTTGAAGGCCTTATGGAATTCTGCTGTAAAGCCATCTGGTCCTCGGCTTTTCTTAGATGGGACGTGTGTTATTGCTGTTTCTATTTCAATGCTTGTTATGGGCCTGTTAAGATGGTTTAACTCATCCTGGTTTAGTTTTGTCATGTCAATATTTGCTAGGAAAAGGTCCATTTCTGCCAAGTTCTCAAACTTATTAACATAAAGTTTTGAGAAGTATTCCTTTATAATATTTTGAATCTTGGATGTTTCTGTGGTGATGTTTCCATTCTCATCTCTCAGTTTATTTATTTGGGTTTGTTCTCTTCTTTTTCTGATAAGATTTGCTAAGATTGTCCATTTTGTTAATTTTTTCGAAGTAACAACTCTTTGTTGATTCTTTCTATATATATTTTTTTTGGATTATAATTCATTTAATTCTGATTTAATTTTAATTATTTCTTACCATCTACTGGATTGGGGATTATCTTGCTGCTCTTTTTCAATGAGGCTCAGATGTCTTATCAAATGGTTGGTTTCATATCTCTCTAATTTGTAGAGGTAGGAACTCAGAGCTATAAACTTCCCCCTGAGTACTGGCTTTGCTGTGTGCCAGAGGAGCAGGAAATTCCTTTGTTCATTTTTGTTGAATATCATGAACCTTTGAATTTCCTCCATGAGTTACAGGACATTCTTTGATGGATTTTGGTGTTGAGATCTAATTTTATTCCCTTGTGGTCTGAGTGAATGCAAGGTATAACTTCAATGTTTTTGAATTGGGACAAGTTTGCTATGTGACCTATAATGTGGTCTATTTCAGAAAACATTCCATGTGCTGCTGACAAGAACATGTACTTTGATGCTAATGGCTGAAATATTCGGTAGATGTCTGTGAAATCTTGATTAGCTATGCAGTTGTTTAGATCTGTGCTTTCTCTGTTGAGATTTTGTCTAGTTGATCTATCTAGTGCAAAAAATGGTGTGTTAAATTCCCCATCAATTAATGTCTTTGGATCTCTGTGGGATTTGAGGGAAAGTAGTGTTTCTTGGATTAATGTGGGTCCTCCCATATTTGGCGAATAGATATTTAGAATTGTAATATCCTCCTGAAGGAGAGATCCCTTAATTAGTATGGAGCGACCTTCTTTACCTCTTCTCAAGAATTTTAATTTGAAGTCTATTTTATCTGATATTAGGTTTGCAACTCCCACCTGTTTACAGGGGCAGTTTGCTTGGTAGATTTTGTTCTAGCCTTTCACATTGAAAATGTTTGTTTTTATGGGCAAGATGTGACTCCTGAAAGCAGTAGATAGAAGGATCTTGCTTTTTAATCCAACTAGATAGTCTATGTCGCTTAATTGGAGAGTTAAGACCATTAATGTTGAGAGATAGGACTGAGAGGTATTTGGGAGTTCCTGCCATGTTATCCACCTTCTTGGGGCTGAGGTAACTGGGTTCTTCCTGAGGTTATTGGATTCTCAGTTTGTGTGCAATTTCTTGGCCTTTATTGAGGTCTTGTTGGTTTTCTATGTGTAGGACTCCTTTAAGAATGTTTTGTAGGTCTGGTTTGGTGGAGATATAGTGTTTCAAGTTTTATTTCCTATGGAGGTTTTTATTTGACCTTCAGTTATGGAGAGTTTATCTGGGTACAGAATTCTTGGTTGATAGTTGTTTGTCTTTAATGCATGGCATACATCATTCTAGGCTCTTTTTGCTATGATTGTCTCTGCTGAGAAATCTGAGGTGATTCTAATTGGTTTCCCTTTATAGGTGATTGATCTTTTCTCCTTGACAGCTTTAAGGATCTTTTCCTTGGCCTGAATTGATCCTGTGTGGATTTTAATGTGACAGTGGGATGTCCTATTCTGGTCCGGTCTATTTGGAGTTCAAATACCTTCTTGTATCCGAATAGGCCTATCTTTTTACATGTTTGGGAAGTTCTCTGCTATGATCCTGTTAAACAAATTTCATAGACCATTAACTTCTGTCTCTGGGTTCTCCTCTACAGCCATTATCCTCAGATTAGGCCTTCTGATGGTGTCTTCCAAGTGTTGAATATATCTATCATATTTCTTGGATTTGTCTTGGATGGATGTATTTTCTTTCTCTATAATATCTAGGCTGTCTTTAATCCTGAGATTCGATATACTGCATGGTGTAACCTACTATCAAGACTTTATACTTTGTTTTTTATTAATTTTTCTTCTAGTTGGTAGGCTTTCATGGCTTCAAATTCTTTGTTGGAGCATTATTTTATATCTTGTATGAACTTCTTTAATTCCTTAATTTGGTTTTGTGTTTATTCTCAAATCGCTTAGTTGATTGGTTATTCCCATTCCTTCTTTTGGGTTCCATCCAGCATTCCCATTGTGGTCTCCCTGACTTCTTTCAGTTCTCTGTTTATGGATTCCATGAATGCCTTTAGTGATCTTTCTGCATTCTAATCCAGCTCTCTCAATTCCTGTATTAGCCTTTGCTTAGCTTCTTCACATTCATGCAGTTCCTGTAGTTCTCATTGATTGATCTCAGTCTTCTCACAACATTCCTTTATTTCTCTTTGAGTGTTCTCAAGCTGCTCATGCTATTCCTGCATCAATCGTTGAGTAGCTTCCTCACGTTCATGATATTCTTGTATTAACCTTTGTTTTGCCTCCTCTCTCTCCCTATCACTCTCATTCAGAGTCCTTTGCAGGTTTTCAATATTTTCATTTACCATGTTTACCAGTAATGTTTGTAGAGCTTTTTGGGAACTCTCCTCTGGATTATTCATTATCTTTTCTGTCCCCTGATTATCATGAGTGGGATTTGAGATACCCGGACTTGCTGTTTTTCTTGTGTTTTTCCCAGTTGCTCTGCTCATTTGAGATGACAGTAACACCAGTTTTGTGCTAGCACAGTATTTTAAGGCAAGCATCAACCAAAGTCTGTAGTTGCAAAGTCAAAAATCAGCAAAAATCTAGTTCAACAGATATACCTATTCAACACCAAACAACTATGTATTAATGGGCTACGAACCGCAAAGAAGAATTTGGCAAACAGAAATTATTAAGTTAAGGAGAGATATGGGTAAAAATAAGCATACAGGGATGTGGAAAGGCTGTGGGAGAGTTAACTTAACTCAATCCTAATCTCAAAGCGATAAATAGGTTGGATAGAATGATAGTAGAGAGACAGAAAATAAGAAGAAAGAGAAAGAAAAAAGACAAGAAAAAATAGAAAAACAAAAATTAAAAATTAAGAAAACCAACACTTAAAAATTAGGCAAATTTTAAAACGTAATATTCACAAAAGAACGTGGATAGAATAAGAGAAGGGGATGGATAAAAAGGAGATGTGAAAAACTTAAAAATAAAAATGCTTAAAATATTATATAGGTATAAAGAGGTAGTACTGCTATTAAGGAATTTAAGTCTAATAGTTTTTAAATTAAGTAATAATTTCTGGATTAAGCCTGTACACAATGGAGTAAGGTCTAATAATCAACTGTTGGCATAACTGAGGATGAGCAGAACACAAATTATGTCATGCAAAGAAGAATGAAAAAGAAGAAAAATTAAAAAGAATGAGAAGGAAAGGAAAAAGGATCACAGGGTCAGTAGAGCTAAACAAAAAAAAAAATTTAAGAAAAAAAAGTACACACATATATACCTCTAAAATAAAAATTATAATAGGAAGAAAAAAGTTAATAGAAAACAAAAATATTAAAAGTTAAAAATTAAAAATTAAAAAAAAACTTTTAGAAAAATATTTTTTTATAAAAGGTACAAAAAAAAGAGTTCTTAGATTTTTTTTTGGGGGGGGGGGATGGGAAGATCCTGTATCTCACTGTGTCCTTAACCTGTCTCTTGTTGGAGTCTCTGGTCTGCTTGTGGTTTTTGATTTTCCTGTGGCTTGAATGGTTTCTTAAGTCAGTTTGAGCAGGCAGAAAAATCACAGCAGATGATTCTTGACCACATGGGAAGCTCTGGGTAGGGTCCCAACCATCGAACCTCATTCTCCTCACAGGACAGTTGTGAGGAAAAAAGGGATTTATACAGAGGGATCTCAGGAGCATGGCTAGGCACAGAGGGAGCAGCTTTCAGAGAAGGTTCTCGGCAATTCTGTGAGCAAATGACAGGAAGATACCTGGAAAGGGCTCAGGTTGTCCCTGCTCTTAATCGTGCAACAGATATGGGATTATCAAACAAAACATGGCTGTCTTTCATCATCACCCTATCCCCATGAGGAAAAGGATCCTTCACTGTGTTGAGTTTTGCAGCTGGCGAAACCAAGGCACAGAGAAGCCAGGTGACCTATTTATGACTTCAGCTTCACAGGAAGCTCTGCCTGACTTCGCTACCATGCTGCCTAGGACAATGGGTGCTATTCAGTCCACTTCTTGTGTTAGGAAGTTCACTTCTTGTCAGTCTTGGGGCTGGAAATCTAGGCCTGGGCGCTGTTCCCGAGAGTCTCACCAAAAGGCTAGTGCTCTACCACTTGAGTCCACAGCACTACTTCTGATTTTCTGGTGGTTCTTTGGAGATAAGAGTGTCACAGACGTTCCTGCCTGGGCTGGTTATGAACCATGATCCTCATATTTCAGCCTCCTGTGTAGTTAGGATTAGAATTCTGAGTTACCGCACCCAACTTAATTGTAATTCTGACTTTTTTCTCTCTCTTTCCCAAGACCTGGTTGAATGGGTGCTAGAAGAGGCGGCCCAGCATCCCCATGTGGATGGAACCCAAGGTGGCCCTCTCATTCTGGAGATGGGTTGTGGGTCAGTAGCTGACTCGCTAGCTTTTTGAAACAGATTCATGAGATAAGCCCTTCTGTTCCCTGTCTAGACGGTGACAGTTATTCATTGTCCATCCAGCCTTACTAGACTTATTGTATTGTATTGCTTTCTACATCATTTTCTAACACCTCGTCAAAATTATGATATATAGTTACGGAATGAAAATGTAATGCCATCTTAAGAAAGTTATTTAGGGCTCTGGGAATTTGGCTTCATGGTATGGTGATTGCCTAGCAGCCATGAAACCCTGGGTTCATTCCTTAGTAATACATTTAAAAAAAACAAAAAACAAAAAAACACTGGAAGTGGTGCTGTGCCTCAAGCGGTAGAGTGCTAGCCTTGAGCTAGAAAAAAAAGCTCAGGAAAATTCCCTATCCCTGAGTTTAAACCCTTCGACTGGCAAAAAGAACAAAACGAAACAAAAAACATTTAGTTAGTAAATGCAAAATAAAGACCCCATACTTGGAATATATAATTGCTTCTTCCATACTGACACCTGACAACAGTTCCTAATTTATGTACTTTACTTATGTTAGGATACAGTGTTAAAAAAGTTTTGTTCAATAAGTCACAGCTATTAATGCCAGGAATGTGCTTAGATGTCAGGTAAAGTTTAATTCTGGAAATTCAATGATTCCAGGATATGTGTCGTCACTGCTAATCACAAAGAGAAGGGTAGGCTAAGTGTGATTTTGAAATCTTTTTGGTGAGTTATGGCACCAAAAAGTCAGAAGCTAATTAATAGTTGTGAAAGAAAATAAAGAATAAATCCAGATAGAAGGAATAAATGATAGTAATTAAGGTATACCAGAAACTGTTCTATAGAACCATTTTTGGTTATTGTAGAACTTGTTGCCAACTAGGCTTTTCCTCATTGGCTTTAGCATTCTAAATCTCTTAGCCTAGCTCTTAGTCTCTGTGTGATAAATGTATTTCCTTCTATGCTATTCTTTCATACCTTATCTCTTTTGTTTTCAAAAAATCTCATTCTTTCTATATTTCTCTATGAACATTTCCTGATACTAAATACATCTATACAGATGGCAGAGGATGCTAATGTAAGGGTCCCAAAGCTCATCAGTCATTAATGTAACAAAATGGAAAAGGAGGATATATTTCTTGCTACTTCAATTTTTCTGAAATGCTGCAATGTCATCATTTGGTTAAAATTTCCATTCTTTTTCTACACAGTGTCATTCTGTGCTCATAAATGCAAATATGAGCCAGGTGCTGGTGGTCTACACCTGTAATCCTACCTACTAAGGAGGTTGTGACCAGAAGATTGTGGTTCAAAGCCAGCTTTGTCAGGAAAGTCCATGAGACCTTAACCTTCAATTAATCACCAGAAACCAGGATGTGGTGCTGTAGCTAATCACCCAGGAACAGAGTTCAAGCCCCACAAGAACAAAAGTGGTGAAATATGACTTTAAGTTTCTCCAAAATGAACGGCAAGATCAATAATCTTCCCAACGAAAAAAAAATAATTCCAAAATGATTCAGTGCACCTACTTTGGCTGAGTTATGTTATAGATCCTTTGCTGGATATATTCTCCAAAAACAAATTGTTTAACTAAGGATACAGGTGGACCCATTGTAACAATGAGATGTACAAGTCATTATCTCGAAAAAAGAACTTTACAACTTTGGTGGGTGGGGAGGACCGGATGGGGGAGGGGGGTATATGGGAAGGAATGGGAAGGGGAAACAAAGAGGAGGCAACAATGATTGATAAGAAATGTGTTATCTTGCCCATGTAATTGTAACTCCTCTGTACGGTATGCCCACAAAAATAAGAAAGAAAAAATGGTCAAATATTAGCTTTACAATAAACTTCATCTAATATTTCTCATTTGAAAAGAGAAGACTGTACAGTTGATGACACTTGACTTTCTTACTATCTTAGTTCAAAGCTAACCCAGGCAGGAGAGTCTGTCAAACTCCTATCTGTAATTACACAGCAAAAAATCGAGAAGTGGAGTTTTGGTTCAAGCAGTAGAGTACTAGATTTGGGGGCTGGTGGGCAGGAAGAAAAACTGTTCAGGGACAGGGTCCAGCCTCAGGGTTCAAGCCCCAGAACCAACATAAACTAAACAAAAAAGCAAACAAAAAAAACAGATATTTCATTGGGACCCTCCTTAAAGGACTACTGGTGTGAGAAATGGCTCCTTTTGCTGATCATACGCACTGGATGCTCTTTTGGAATCCTTATTGCTCTGGAGAACTCAGGACCAAAATAAAGGAATTGATAATTGACTCCTACAATAAGAGAATCATGTCAGGAGTGAAATATCCATCCATAAAACACTTTAAAACCTCCATGTCTTTGTTTCTTTGCAGTAGAATTTTTTTGGGGGGTCCAGTCGTGGGCCTGAACTCTGGGCCTCGGCGCTTTACCTCAGGTTTCAACTCAAGGCTAGTGCTCTACCACTTGAGCCATAGCACCACTTCTGGCTTATTTTTGCTTATGTGGTGCTGAGGAATCGAACCTAGGGCCTCAGGAATGCAAGGTAAGTTCTCTACCACTGAGCCAACTTCCTAGCCCCTGCAGTAGAACATATTGAAAACAACGTTATTTCCTTTTGTTCTATGCTGGCCATCAAATGGCACATTATTTATTTTTGTAATTCTCTCAACTAGAAGTTTACAGAAAAATTATATACGAGTAAAAACACACTAGACAAAGTCAAGGACAGAATTTTCTTCAAGACCTCGGATTCCCTTCTTTTACACTAAAAAGGAAAGCACAAGTTAACTTGAACTTTGTAAATCCTCTATGTTTCATTCCTCTCCTGGGATCAGTTTCCACATCCAGTAACAGTTACTTCCAGGAACAATCTATGGTGCTGCTTGAGGTACAGTGAATGATTTCTGCTTCAATGAAATAACACAAGGATATCTTTGGACCTGATGTAACACGAGTTTCAGAGACAACTTAGTAAAGAGAAAATGTGAAATTTATATTGCTTATAAATACATTATCCATGAGTATATTGAGTTCAAACTTTGTAAATTCTCTGTAAATTAAGGTGAATTTTAAAGGGGAAGAAGTTTCTCAGATCATTTCTTTTTTGTGAGTGTATGTGCTGCGTATTATTTCCCAAGTGTACATGAATTTGTTAACTTATGTTAACTATAGCAATAATAAGAGAAAGAGAAATTCTGTGTTTAAGTATAAGGGTTCAATACACTGTAGAAGACTCTACGAATAAGACCACGTTGAAACAATAAAGCCAAGTCCAGTATGTAGATTTATGAGAGTGATATAGAGAAAGCATTACTCCTACATGGAACAGGAAGTATGAGGCCACTCCCTTTCTAAATCATGCTTGCTAATGACACAACTTTGTAGAAAGTAGAATGGAAGAATAATTCTGTTTTCAATGCAAGTCAGATATAACAGCATGGACTTAATTGGGGAAAAAAAGTCCATCTTGTGAGAGCAGGGATTATACTAGCTATGAACTGGTGGATAAGATCACATTTTTTCTTTCCTTTACTTATATATTGTTTTTTGGTGGTGGTCTTGGAACTTGAACTCGGAGCCTGGGCACTGACCCTCTGCTATTCAGCTCAAGGCTAGTGCTCTACCACTTGAGCCTCAGTGCCGCTTCCAGTTTTCTTGAAGTAAATTGGAGTAAAGAGTCTCCAGGACTTTCCTACCTGGGCTGGATTTGAACTCCAATCCTCAGATCTCACCACCACCCAGCTTAGGATCACATTTCTAACAGTGTACACTCAGCATATGTAATGTGTATGTTCATCTATCTTTATATGAATTCTTGAGTTAAAAATCTGGGCTACAGCTTAGACTTTACACTCACAACAATCTTTGTAGTTTAAAAGTTGATTCCAATGGATAAATAAAACCTAAGAATGTAAAGGAGTCTGGGGAGTTCAGTTTGCATCCTGCCTGTGCAGAACAGTCTTTGAGAAACTATAATTAACCAGCCAAAAGATGGTTTGGAAGCATGGCTCAAGTATTGGAATACCAGTCATGAGCAAGATTACTGAATAAGATTTTGACGCTTTTGCATACATACATACAATCATACACATATATACAGAGACACTTATATGTGCACACACAAATACAAATATGAAGCAACTCTCAGAATATGTAGAAAAGTTAGAAAACAATAGAAAATATGTCCTGAGTAAGACTAGAATCAAGTGATAATTTGTAAAATTAAAAAATCCTTAAGCAAACATTCTTCAAAAAAGTGTGAGAAAATTACATAGCTAGGGATCGGGATAGTAAGAGATTCAAGTAATCAATATTAAAGGGATTAGATCCATGGAGGAATGAATCAGAGACCCCGCAGGTGCATTTGAAAATGTTCATATCCTGTGTCAAATGTTAGAACATCTTCGAAGATAGTACATGAACAGTCTGAGAAGTTTAGTGGATAATATAACTGGAGAAGTTCAGAATTGCTAGTCTGTATCTAGATTAAATAAACCAAGAAGGGTCTGGGAAGGTGGCTCAGTGGTAGAGTGCTTGCATTGCATACATGAAGCCCTGGGTTTCATTCCTCAGCACTACATAAGCCAAAAGAAAAAAGCCGGAATTGGCTCTGTGGATCAAGGGTTAGAGACCTAGCCTTGAGCTGAAGAGCTGAGGGACAGCACCCAGTCCCAGAGTTCAGGCCCCATGACCGGACCCAAAAATAAATAAATAAATAAATAAACAAATAAGTAAAAAAAAAAAAAATATATATATATATATATATATATATATATATATATATATATATATAAATAAATAAACCAAGAAACTATGGTGGGGCAATGTGATACAAGCCTTCAATTCTAGCACTCAGACTGACAGGAGATTAGAGACTGGAATTACATAGTGATACCTTCCCTGGACCAGGTAGTATAATTTTGTCTTATTAAAAGATACCAAACCAGAAAGGAATACGCAGTTGGAAGTTTGGGCTAATTTTGTCATTATGTTTTGAGAAGTCGTTTCCTATTGAAATGCAACTCATTTATAATCCTCAGTTCTGCTTTTAAATGCTCTCTTCATTACAGAACATTCCTAGATGCAAAATGGCTCATGATTTCCATGCAAAATTAGAAAAAGTAAGTAATCATCATTCTGTTAGATTCCAAGGAAAGGATGAAGGATTACAAAAGCTTAAGCCTGGAGGAATAGCAAAGTTTATATAATGTAGGACTTGATAGATCTTTCTAAATTAGAGATTAGACTTCAAATAAATATTTTGGTTTTGTTTGTAATTTCATATTTTATAAGATACTACAAATTTTTTTTAAGTAGCATGTTTAATTGACAAATTTACAAATGTTTCTTGCATTCAATTTGCCTAGCATATTATTTCAAGAGAGTTATAATTAGAACTCAGTTAATAGATAATTCCAACATTTCCTGTATAAAATGATAATGTAAATAATGTAGACCGAGTTGCCAAGAAATGGATATTAATTTATAAATTTAGAAAAACAGCAATTTTTGAGGCTTTGGTATAACATGTTATGAAGAGAATAATTGTGTGACTTCTTTCTTCTACCTGTATGTAACACAGGAAGCAATTTCCTTAATTACATGCCTGTGTATACAATAAGAAAAATGCTGGGTTTGGAGTTTGTTTTTATTTTTGTTTTTGTTTTATTGGTTTGTCCTAGGGGTTGAACTCTGGGCCTGGACACTGTCTCTGAGCCTGTTAAGCTCAAGGCTTGTGCCGTACTACTTCAAGCTCAGTACCACTTGTGTCTGGCTTTTGCTGAGAAGTTTATTGGAGATAAAAATCCAGGGAACTTTCCTGCTGGGTGGGCTTTGAACTGTAATCTTCCGATCTTAACATCCTGAATATCTATGATAGTTAAAAAGTATAAATATATATAATATTTTCAAGAATGCCAGTGGAGGAAAAATGATGCAACCCAGTTTATTGTGGTGTTCTTTCCAGAACACAGAGGGCATCACATTAGCATAGGTTTAGTATTTTTTCCAATAGAAATAAGTTATTTGTGATGTGAATTAAGGGAATTTTGAGGTGCACCCTACAAGTTGGAAACTGTTGGTCTAGGATGACTTTATGGCATAAATTTTGGGATTGGTGTTCATAGAAATAATAGCTTAATCTGATAAACAATTGCTTACTCTTGAAGAATTAATTATAACATGCTTCATAGTTTTATCCTATACCAGAATGTGGCTATTTTTCTGTTCACTTCTCAATGTGTAACATCCCATTGGAAAATGCAACTATTGCAGAATTACATAACATGCAAATAGGTACTATTTTGAATCTCTCAGGTATGGAATGTTCAGAATTTGAAAGTGAGTAGTTATTAGTAGTTATTATTTTGAGGAACACACATATTCTGTCCTCTTAACAACTTATTTACTTTTAAAAGTTATGGGTTTCTATAGAATTAAACAGTTTTCAGTTTTAGTATGAGAAAGTACTAATTTATTCTTTTATGAAAATATTGGCAATTATATTGTGAAAAAATTGTCAAGTTATATAACATTCAAGTTGATGGTCCTCTGATAAAGAAGGGGTAACTAATTCAAATTAGATGCCAAATAGTACGGATTTTTTAAAAAAGTTACTACATGAAGAATATTATTTACTATACCAAATACAGTGAAATTTTATTTCATGCAGGTTATTTTTAAAATTTAATTTTAATGTGAAAGTGATATGCAGTGGGTTAGCAATTGTAAGGTAGTGAATACATAACTGTTCAAACTTTTTATCCCCTCTCTCATTTTCTCACAGTTTTCCTTCAGCCCCAAACCCCTCACAAGTTGTAATGTACATTTCCAACATAATGTCTTATGAGTATTGCTATTGCATTGGTTTGCCTTTGTCATTTGTCTCGCCAATTTGTTGTTCTTCTTCCCTTTCCTAATTAAGGTAAATGTATAAACAATACACAGGGTACCAAAATCAAACACAATAGGAGATAACCCATAGGGGAAAAACCCAAGGAAAATAGAAACCACATAGTACATTAAAAACAACAACTCCAAATAAATATCTCTGTCCATATCTTGGAGTTCATTTTGCTCAACATCAGTTTATATGCTCATATATATGCATAACAAAGAAACTGGAAAATAATAGTTTCATGGATAATATATCATGAAAACAACATGTTAACTGTTTTGGATGGTAAAGGTGGAATTAGGATTGGTAAATTCGTGATTCTGATAAAGGAATTTCAAAAGAGTTTTAAAATTATGACAGGTAAATTTTAATTGTTCAAACTTTTTAACTTGGCCTATTATAATTTAAAATTGCCTGGGAAAATAGGCTTTCATGCAAAGAAATCCATGGAGACTTAGCTGAGAGGGAGCAATGTGGGTAAGATGGCGCATTTTTACACTAAACAAACAAGCCTCACAAACTGTGCTGTAAATCCTGTAGGCTAACATGAGAATTGTCCTTACCCAGGAAATATAGTCTTACTGTGAGAAACAAGGTTGTAGTGGAATTTAAACTAAACAGTAATTTTCTTAAAAAGATAATTTTGGTCAAAATATTTAGGGAGAAAGTGCCCTTCAAAATGAAAGAACCTATTGAGTTTACACTTTTCTGTTTGTAATACATTCCACAATGTCTTTGCACTTGAAGCACTGAAACACAGAAAAAAAAAATCTGATTGGATACTTCACATTTCTAAGTAGCTCAAAAATATAATATCCTCATTAACATGAGATAGTGAAGACTTCTCTTATTACATAAGCCAAAAAGTTTGGGGATCAAAAAAGAATTGAGCAAATTACAAAGGTAAGAAAACGCGTTCTTAGAAGCCCTAGCTAAGGGTACTGGCTTCAGCCGTGGAGGGGGCCAAAACTTTTTGATATAGATTGTCTTAATGTTTTTGCTACCTAAAGTGATTTTACAGAGCCTATTTGGCTCAGTATAATGCAGAACAAATTGAATGAAGACATGAAAATAAATTCCACCTCCAAATAAAAGAGTTTTAAAAGAGAAACCTGAAGATGTAGCAGTGGCGGATACAGTATAGTCCTTCACCTTCACTAGACTTGAAGCCAAGAAACTGTGATTAATTGGAAATCAGTCAAGAGCTAAGAAGGGACATAGAAGTAGGACATGGAAGTATTGTCCTTTGTACCAGACAATGTAATCCAAGGAATGGGTGATTTAACTCTATTGTTCTCCATAAATCTTGTTGAGCAAAAGCAAGACCAAGAGAAAAATAATCTATTGAAATAATTTTGCAAAGAATAATTTCACTGTTCACAATATGGTATCTAAGGAAAGTCTTAAGAGAGAAGATAAAAGTTGTAAGAGAGAAGATAAAAATGGATTATTCTTCAGTTTCCTCTAAGCATTTTGTTAGCAAAATATATCTTTGAGGTTAGAAGTGACTGAACCAAAAATGGGTGGAGTACTTATTTTTGTGGGCACATTAGACACAAGAAGATTTCAAGGTAAAAGAAAAAAGAAAAAAAAATATATAGCTAAATATTTGTGATTACAGGTTCTTGGACTGGTTTTTTGGAGACAAAGATTTGCATTAGTGTTGGTCTTCATTAACATAGTTGTTGGGTTTTCATGGCAACCAAATTAAAAGGGCAAGTTTAATGGACTCGTGTGGACAAGTAAACAGCATGATAGAAAATAATGGCAAATAATATTTAATGAATTATTTTGAAAAATTACTTTGTGACAACAAAGAAGGAAAGATAAAATTCCAAACCTCTTGACTTTAGTAAAAGTATGAAAATTGAGTAGTGAAGAGATTGAGAGAAAACAAAGAGAACTGCTTTATCTCCAGTGGAGTAATAGGTTCTTGTTCTTGTTTCTTCCATTCTGTCTTCACAAGCTATCAAATGTGACTCAGGACTGGAGTATCCAGTTCAGACAAAGAACATTCGCAGAAGAAAATATTTGCAGTAGATATAGGTTATTTATAACCTTAGACAATCTATTTAAATCTGTTTAAAATTCTCCCCACACCCCAAACTGCCCTCTTTGCACAGCTTTGTTTGCTTTTCCAAAGACTGACCTTCATTAACTATTTAAAATTTTGAGAGGTCATATTCATACTGTCTAGAGATTGCTGTTTGGTTGTAATTTTTGTATGTTTTTGTTTGTTGTTGTGTTTTTAACTGAATTTCAAAAGGTTGTGCAAGTGTGTTACAATTAAATATGTCCATCTAATTGTCTAATGCTCCTGGATCAGAGTCACTCCTTCTATCAATATGAACCAACCCTTTCTCCAAGATTTATTTCACTTCCTTTATTACATGTGTACATTAAGTATTCTAGCTGTACTTGCCCCTTGTTCTATTTTTCATTCATTCTATTTCTTTACTATTGTTCCTCTCTGTTTTCAATTTCCTGATAGTCATTCTTTTAAACTGCCTGTTAATACTTTGAAAGGTTTATATACATTCCATGGAGTTTCAATCCCACATATACTTGAACTGATGTCAGCTTATATTTCCATAATTCATTTATCTGCAATAACAATTTGCAAGACTGAAGATGTGAATCACTTAGACATGATTTTATTCTCATTCATTTGGAAGATTAATCTTTAGACAGCAAGAAAGTTTAAAATTGACTTAGAATGTATTCCTAAATACCAGTTTTTATAAATGGCTTTGTACAATGGTGTGTGATTATTTTATTTTACATAGGATAATATTTTCTACTACCTATAAGTTTTGGAAAAAGAAGAAAACTAAAATTTACTAGTGTAGAGGAATATGATAGAAATAGAAGACATATTTTATGTTTGTCACATCTCTGATCAGTACCCAAATGCAAGACTTAAAGTCATATTTCTTACTATATTAGACAGATAGGGAAAACATAAAACAACACTTGATAAGGCAACTATAAGTGACTTTTTAAAATGTACGTTCTTATGTGATGAAATTTACTTTATTAGCTAATACTTGTGTTTGGAATATGGGAGACTAATCTATTTAACACATTTCTGGAAGGCACCTACTGAACAACACAAATGGCGGGGGTACTATTTCTACACTTTAATGAATGAATTTGGTTGATATTAGTGTTGGGTAAGTAAATCAACTCTATTTTAACTTGCTCCCTACACTTGAAAGCATTCTAATGTCACTATCATCTACTTGTCAAGTGTTATTTTGGCAAATGGGATTTTTAATAGTTTATTTGAAAATGAATATATTTTCAGGAGATTAAGTGTAGGTTATCATTGGTTTGAGAATGACAACATTTTTATACTATAGAACCTAGTTTTTTGAAGTACCGGTGTTTTGAAGCACTAAGGATCTTCTTAGTTAATGTTTTTCTAAATTATATTTGACATCTAAATCAAGTTTTTCTAGCCTTGGTAGACCAATTATGGATTTATCATTCCAGAAACTATTTTTGGCCAACTTATGCTGCACTGAAATCTTTCATTAATCATTAGGAGAGGGGTATTAAAAATAATCTTGTTCATTTGTGATTTTGTTCACTCATATGGGCTGGTCATTTGTAAATTGAAATTTTGAACTACAGTACTTTCTCTCATATTTTGTGATCTCATCTTTCATTTCAAGTTGCTTTGCATTTCACAGTTGATTACTGCTAATTCTTGTAAGGAATTTGGGACCTGAAATATTATAGGATATGAGAAATTGAGATTAGTCTTCAATTACTTTCTGTTGGCATGTTGCATGAGCCTAAGTGAGAAGTCTTGCCCTTGTTATTTGATTATGCAGATAACTTGAACCTGGTATCCTAGGACCCGTGGGTCCTGCAGAAGAATAATAGCTTTGAGACATCATATCAGCAAAATTTGGGTATATTCATTAAGAATGCTTCAGAAATATGGAGAAAAACACTTTGGGTCCAGCAAGTTAAAACAATAAACAGAGTATCAGAGTAAAATCCCTTATACATTAGTGGAAAACAATACTGTTATTTTACCTTGTGAATTCAGAAGACCACGAACACATAGAAGGTATCACAAGTTTATACCGAAGACATTGAATTGATACTTTTTATATTCTAATATATATTCTAAACCTAATTATTTATATTCCAATCTACTTATGAGAATAAATGTCAATATATTTATCAAACTATCAATTCTACTAAGATTCACTGTGTGAAATTTAAAATCAGCACATATAAATATAAAATATATAAGTATATATAATATAAAAAAGGCAACTCTGTTTTAAAGTATTATTCCATTATCTCTACCTCAGTTTTTGGTAGAGTTAGACTTAAAGCTTTACCATTTGTTGATTTACAGCCTAGAGGAAAGAGGAAATACTGTGATTAAAACATTACCAATTTAAGGCCTAATATCGAGGAGAAAGTTATGGACTTCTCCAGGAGCTATGGAAATATTTGGTGATATAAAGTCAGTAGTGTAAGTTCCTGCCTGGTTGGATGATAGACAGGCAATGACAGTAGGTAATCATGCATATGAACAATTTTTTCACCTTCTTTGCTTTAGCTACTTTTGAAATGATAAGTATAATAAACAATTATATTTTGATAAAATGCCTTCCATTCTAAACAATTCTGTCTGAACTGTTCATCTCTCTATGATCTCTTGTAACTAAGGTTAGTTTTGTTCCAGTTGACAATCTTTGCTGTCACGGTAAGATATTCTGATTGGTCTGTTCCTACATGGAAGAAAGGTAAAGGGTCAGCTAGACATTTGTCCCAGCAAGACCTCATTTGGGAAATTTTAAGTTGCAAAAGTTAAGAAGTAGCTCTTAAGCAAGGCTTTCTTTGCATCCATTAGCTCCACAAAGCTAATTCAGTTGATAAATAAATACTTGAAAAGCAATCACCTTTGGACTTAGCTGTAAAGGCTTCAAAGTATGATAAAATTTAAAATGAAAAAGACAAAATAGTCATTGACAAAAAAATTGCAAATATGAGCAATCGACTAAGCAATATGTTTTTCCCATTATACACAGAATTTTAGAGAAATAAGCATTTTTAGGAACAATAAGGGTTCCTTGCTATAAATAGTCAACCATGGATATATGCCTGTATAAAGATTGCATCATTAAGTACTTAAATTTAGATGATACTACATGTTTCAGCAGCAGGCCTACCCAAATTACAACAATACAGAGATTAACATGGCACTTGCCGAAGGATGATATGAAAATTTGTGAAGTATTCCATATTTTTCATTCTTCTGATGCAAGAAATGAAAAACAGTTAAAAACAGTTATTAAAAAGTTCATTACAAAAATACAACTGTAACAATACATGTAATTCATAGAATTAAAGGTTAGTTTGACAACAGTATATTATATCTTCACCTGAGAAAGGCCTTTACATAGCATAACCTTTACAAAACTTGAAATTAGTTAACATTAACAAAGGAGGAGGCTGCAATGCTTGGTAAGAAATGTACACATTATCCTGCCCATGTAATTGTAACTCCTCTGTACAGTATGTTCACAAATAAAATTAAATTAAATTAAAAAAAAAGAAATTAGTTAACATTGTCATTTTATCCCAAAGAAATAAAATAATACAAGGACCTAGGAAAAAAAGAATCTTAAACTTTTTCTATATGGAATGCAATTTGAAAGGACACATTTATTAATGAACATATACATTATATAACAATGTAGAATTCAAAGTATTATATCTAGCAGCGAATTAAATAGATTATGGACATTATACAAACAGATATACTTTTTTCAGAAAAGCACCTTGAACATCTTTAGTTTCTATACTATTTATTTCAAAAGATAAGTTAAAATTATTTCTGATTTAAAAAAAAATCACAAACTCTGCAGAAATCATTATAGATGTACAAAAACAATTCTTGAATATATTTTGACATCAAAGTCAGGCAATTCACTTGGATAAATACATGGAATCCATGATTTTTTAAAGTAAGATATTGCTGTTGCTTTGTATTCTGAAAAAAATTGTAGGGAAACAAAGGATGGACTGGCATTTTTGAAATTTAAGAACCTCAACCAAACCATTACAACTTAGGAGAACAATTTGTACAGTCTTCCATAACTTCATAGAGGTAGTAATACTTACTTATCCTTTTGGAAATATCAAATGCAGTTTTCGGGATCCAAAAGAAGAAATTTGCTTGGATCTTCCTCAATTTTTTTCTTGCAAATGATACCATTCCTCACGTTTTCATCTTACTTCCTGTCTTCGTCAGAATTGCCTAACCGGAGACTTTGAGTGCCAGTGGGAATGAGATGTCCATGTTTTTCTCCAATAGTTCACATTGGTTGAACTGGTCAGAAAAATCTGGTGAATTTTCTGCATATATTTATTCACCATGATTTATTTTATCTTTTTTCCATTTTTACTACTCTAAATTATTCTAACTGGAGAGTAGGGAATTTATAGAGAGCAGAGGAAAGATTTTCCTCAATATTCAAAGGTACAGACTGAAAATTAGGACCAGTGGTGTCTTCATGTGCAGCTTATTCTAGGAATGAGAAAATAGGAAACAATGCCTTCTATGTAAATGATTTGGGAAATACCATGTTATAGTGTCAGAGAACTCACTATTCAACTTATGGGCTTAAAGAGCTTTCTAATGTTGGTATTCAACATTAGAAAAAATGTATAATGCAGTAGTAAAATAGAAGTCCTTTGTATGACTACCTAAATTCTTGTTTTTTTAAAGACATTTGTTTTCATCTAAAAAATAGGCCTGTCTATTGTCTTCAGGTGATTTTGATGATTGAAGATGCTTAATGAGAAGTCAAAATGTATTAGTAGTCCTTTTCTATCAATTAAATTTCACTTTTGCTTTTTGGAGGATATAATGATCAAAGCAATAATTCAGAATCAGCAAGCAATCGTTCAGAATCATGCTTGCAGTGCAAGTGAATCACCAGTAAGTAATCCTCGATATCATTATCCACAAAGATTTGTCACAGATACAATCAGCCTGCCTTCTCTAGCTGCTTTCCTAGCCTGGACCTATTCCTTCATTGTACAGGAAAAGTGTGATTCAACTGATTTTAGTCAAATCTGTTAGTAGAATTATCAAGTATTTAGATTCTTTTCTTTAAAATTAGTTGTAGGGCCTGAACTCTGGGCCAGGGAACTGTCTTTGAGCTCTTCAAATCAAGGCAAGCACTCTACCACTTGAGGCAGAGCACCACTTCTGGATGGTTCTGTTTATGTGGTGCTGATTTGGGAAATGGCAGAGGAGAAAGTGAAATGATGCAACCAAAAATATAAAAACAAAATAAATTAGGATAATTTTGGAGCAATCATATTGTCTATGAGAACCATGAAAGAGAGAGAGGAAAATAGATACAGATGTGCAATGACCTAGCTAGCCACAAAATCCATGCTTCTAATCAATTTACAGAGCAAACAATTTTTTTTTTATTTTTTAAAAGAGATGGAAATAGAATATATGTATTTACATGAAATTAGTAAATACATTTTTAGTAGCCTACATAAAGAGTCAGAGCTTTGACCAAATTACAAACAAGAATCTTAAAACTTGGGCTGGGATGGTGGATCAGTGGTAGAGTGCTTGCCTTGCAGCTTACTACAGTGGAGACTATTTCCAAAAAGGCCACACATATGAATAATAGGGATGAGGATGAGTAAACCCCTCTTCATTGGGAAGCCTAGAGTGGACAACTAGAAATTGTCCATGGGTTGGTAGCTTAAGGCAAATATTCATGCAATAACTGTGAATGGCTGGACACCCCTGTACAGTGCTTATATGTGGAACATATTGCAACAGCACACACACACACACACACACACACACACACACACACACACACACACACACACATCTTCATCATCATCATCATCATCATCATCATCATCATCAGATTTCTTCTTATTTTTTGCATATGGTCTTAAGAATAAATTTACATTACTAACTTGAATTTCTGACAGGAAAATATCATCACTGTACATCTTGGTTTTATGCTCTCAGGTTTAAATTACTATCTAAGTATGTGCATTAGATAAGTATAGGAAAAAGTAGGAGCCACACCAGTGGCTCAGGTCTTTAATCCTACCTAATCAGAAAGATGAAATCGGATGATTGTTCTTTGAAACCAGACCAAGAAAAAAAAGTCCATTAGATTCTGATTTGAAATTAACTACAAAAAGCTTGAAATGGAGCTGTAGTATAAGCATTAAAATGCTAGCCGTGAGAAAACTAAAACAAAAAAATAACAAATTCTGGAACAGAGTCAGGCCCTGAGTTCAAGCTCTAGTATTAGCAAAAAATGAATGAATGAATGAATGAATGAATTAACTAAAAATAAATTAAGTGGTCACATGTGGAGAGGCAGGTAAAATATAACAATCATGGAGACTGGATTATGTATTATTTTGTAATAAGGCAAATTATCATTTTTCCTAATCATTAATATTTTATTTGAAATTTTTTGTACAATAAACCCTGAGTTTGGCATGCATGTATATGTGTGTGTACATGTGTGCACATGTTTGTGTATGTGTGTGTGTGTGCGGTTGCAATGTTGCTTGCCAATGTGGACAGAGTGAGGCTGAAAAGAGCTGTGTTGAAATGTTGTTATTTATCAGTGTTCCATCCTGTTATTTCAGTGGAACCACCCTTCTGTATATTTTATTTGTCAAATAATAACACCCTCATAATCAAAGCATTTACATCATTAAGTTAGATAAAAGAGATCACTTTCAGTTCTTAGTATATGTTAGGCAAGAAGATACCCATATAATTAGGTAGTCAGTTATTGCTGTAAGATGACTGTCAGTACAAAATATGTATTTGACCTCTTAAATTGGATATACTTTTAAGATATACTCATAGAGTGATTTTGACCAACTCGACCAAACAGGTATTACTCTGGTTATTCCTGTGAAACTCAAGGTGGATAAACACTTTCCAGATTTCTGTTGAAAATAACTTTCTTTGTAAGATCATATCTATTCACACTAAGATAGATAAACCCCTTATTTTTTAGGTTTGAATATCCCATCATATTTACTGAAAATCAGTATTGTGGATATGTTTGTTAGATATACATTGCAAAAACAAACAAAAAGCATGTGTCACCTCCAGATTGTGGATGCATTTGAAGTTGTTTTGTACATACAAATGTTTCTTCATTAATTGTTCTTTTGTGGGAGTAACTATCACAACTTTAACAAATAAGGATTTTTGAATATCTTTTCCAATATAAATAACATCCCAGAGCAAGTCTTGCAATTTCTGAAAACCCTTTGAATATTTTATGATCCTAACTACTCAGGAGACTGAGATCGGAGGATCACAGTTCAAAGCCAGGCCGTGAGACTCTTATCTCCAATTAACCACCAGAAAACCAGAAGTGGCACTGTGGCTCAAAGTAACAGCACACTAGCCTTGAACGGAAGAACTTGGGCACAAAGCTAAGGCCCAGAGTTCAAGCCCCACAACCGAAAAGAAAGAAAGAAAGAAAGAAAGAAAGAAAGAAAGAAAGAAAGAAAGAAAGAAAGAAAGAAAGAAAGAAAGAAAGAAAGAAAGAAAGAAAGAAAGAAAGAAAGAAAGAAAGAAAGAAAGAAAGAAAGAAAGAAAGAAAGAAAGAAAGCAGCCGGGTGCTGGTGGCTCATACCTGTAATCCTAGCTATTGAGGCTGAGATCTGAGGATCATGGTTTTCAGTTCATTGACTATACAGCTAAAAACATTTTTGAAATAAACATTGTTAAAATCTGAAAATGTAAGTGGGTATATAGGCTTTTTATGAATCATTTTATGAAAAGCCAGTTTTTATGAAACTAAAAGATATAGAATAAAAGAATGGAAGTAAATTGGGTGAGCTAATTATTAGTATAACTTTGTTTTCTATTAGCACAGTCTTTTGAATATACATGATGAATTTAAATTATGTCCTTTGTGACACTATACTTGTTATTTTTAGAATCTTTGTAGTTATAGGAGTGAATTTGTAGTATAAATAAATGTCTTTGAAAATGATTAGGATTAATCTTGTGTTTTGTGTCCTACTCCCCCCAAAATGAGTTATTTTCAAGTGTTAATAGTTTATAATTGAATCTTCAGTATCATAAGAAATTTTGAAAAAAATGGATTGTGCGGGGTAAGATGTAGCTGCCTCTTCTCCGAACGTCCCCTTTGCCTCCGGACTTCTCAGGGGCCAGCAGCAGCCCTACCAGGGGCCCGGGACTGAGGGCTCAGCCAATGACCATGGGCTTGGTGTCCAACTAGCAGTTTGCAGGTGGCTGTGCCAAGGCGGTGGAGAAGGCGGCCGAGTAGGCACCGGCGGATGCAGCTCAGGCGGCCAGGGAGCCACAGCTGCTGCACAAGGCCGGCATCTGTAAGTGGTTCAACGTGATCATGGGGTTCGGCTTCCTATCTATGAAGGCCCGCACCATGGTCGCGCTGGACCCCCTGGTGGACGTCTTTGTGCACAAGAGTAAGCTGCACATGGAGGGCTTCTGGAGCCTGAGGGTGGGAGAGGCTGTGGAGTTTTCCTTTAAGAAGTCTGCCAAAGGCCTAGAATCCATTGGATTCACTGGGCCCAGTGGGGTGTTCTCTTTGGTAGTGAGAGGCGGCCAAAGTTGAAGAACATGCAGAAGCGCAGATCCAAAGGAGACAGGTGCTACAACTGTGGTGGTCTAGACCATCATGCCAAGGAATGCAAGCTGCCACCACAGCCCAAGAAGTGCAACTTCTGCCAAAGCATCAACCACATGGTGGCCTCCTGTCCACTGAAGGCTCAGCAGGTCCCCAGTTCCCAGGGAAAGCCTGCCTACTTTAGGGAAGAATAAGAAGAAGAGATCACAGCCCTGCCCTGCTCCCCGAGGCCCAAAATTGAGCCACCAGAGTAAGGGGGGCTACTCTTGCCAGCAGGAAGTTTCAAGGAGAAGGCATCAATAGGTAAAGTGGAGAAAATGGGGATATGGGATGTGTTGGTGAGTAGCTGGCACTGCCATATGTCTCAGGCCGGGATGTCCCAGCATCACCCCATCTTCTCTTTTGATGAGGGGAAGGGGTGATGCATAGGAATCCCATCATGATCTATCCCAATTCAAGTGAGGGGCTTTGGGGGAACCATTTTGAAACCTGCATACTTTATATGATAAGCTTCACCTGTCCTACATGCTTCCCCTCCCTCCGCCCCAACCCACCCAGCCTCCAGCTTCTAAAAATGACCCAGATTGGCAAGTTGTTCCTTTAAAGAAGGATGTGTCCTATTTCTCTTGCCAGGGTGTGAAACAAATAAGCATCAGACCAGCAGATCCATGGGCCCAAATCCCCAAAGTGTAGTACCTCGGGTAGGAGGGCCCGTCAGGAGCAAGGCAGAGTTGTTTTGTTTTGTTTTCTTTTTTGTCTCTCCACCACCTCCTCTCCTAAACATCTTGTTTCCTCATCACGCTATCTTGAGCCATAGTACTGGGAGAGCTTGTCCAGGCATTGGGTTGTGATGACATGCAACATGGGTTACTAGGGAATGGCTGTAAACCTGGTGCTCTGTGCTTCTCCCTGCCCCCTCCCCCATTCTGGGCCAATGTGATTGTAATTTATTTGTTCCCTTGGATTACTGCACCTTGGGTCCCCGCTTTCTCCAGGATGCCAAACCTGCACTATATATGCGAATGACGTATCTTGTGCATTTTAACTTTTTTTCTTATTATAAATATTCTGGTTTTGTATTTTTATATATTTTAATCTTAAGGCCCTCCTTCCTGCGCTGTGTTCTCAGGTACATGAGCAATCTCAGGGATAAGTGGGCAACAGCTCCAGGTCTGCACAGCAGGAAGAATTTGTTGTTTTTATCACCATGGAGAGCAACCATTTGGAGTGCATAGCGCATTGAACCACTTCATTTTTGCCAATTAGAGCTGGCTTTTCTGCCATAGGGTCCTCTTGAAACCCCATCAACCCTTGGAAATGTTTCATGGGAGACTAGGTTTTTAATTGGGTTGCCCCATGACTTGTTCTCCTTCGGCTGGAAGAATGGAAATTAGTCTAAACAGGAAATGGTGGTGCAGACAAGGTAGAAGAGGCCCAAAGAGGAAGCCAAGGTTAGTAATGTTTGTGTAAACCTGTGGCTCTGGGACTTGTTTTCTTTCCATATACCACATCTATCCTTTACTAGGTTAGCCTGGGATTACTGTGCAAGTAACTGTATATGTATTTTTTTTTCCTCTAAGGAATGGGAATTGATATGTTTGGATTTTAAGACCACAGATATGTGTCCACCTTGTACTAGCCATGCAGGGATGGCTCTATAAAAAGCAAGGACCAAAATCCTCAGTCTCGGATTCCAGTGAAATCCATAAGTGAACGCCTGTCTCTGGAGCCCGTGTCCTGCCCTGCTGCATAATTGTTCATAGTGTTGTGTTAGCTAAAGGAGAAAAGGGGAGTTTCGTTTACATTCTGAGAGATCACCGCAAACTTCCCTCACTGTGTTGAAACAGGACAAATGCAATAGAATGCATTGGGTGATGTGTGTCTGATCCTAGTTTCTTGTCTCCCCACAAATGCTGCCCCCCTCTAGTTAATTGTATTTGTCTAGGCTCTGTAGGACTTTACTGAGTTTCTGAGTTGGTCATTTGCTAGGTGGCCTAGTTTGTGTAAATAATAATGTGTGGGTTTTTTCTCCATGTTCTTTTTGAGGTTTTATTGTTTACAAACTTCTTTTAGAATTGAGAAAAATAGCCAAACCATCTTTGACAGAAGGTTATGCACTAGACAAAAGGATATGAAGCTAAGTTGGGGGACATTCTAAAGTGAGGATCTTGAACTAGTTTTTCTTTTGTTCCCTCTCTTCCCCTATTTCCCATTTTGGACTAGATCTTCATTGGTAAAAATAATAATAATAAGTCCCTATCCTCTACCCTTTTCTCCCTCAAAAGAAAACCTACATGCCCATACACAGATGACTCTTGGAACGTCTCTTCAACTTTTATGTGACTTATGCAAAGATTCTGAAGACTCTAGGGCTCCAACCTCTCCACACCCCACACACACACCTTGTTCCCAACCTGAGTCCATGTTTTTTAAACGTAATTCTCATCAAATATGACATTTGTGACCAAACCTGTTTGTTCTGTAATACTAGAGAAAATCAATTGTGGCTTTCCATGTATAAAGTGGGGTCAGGAGACCAGGAAAGGGAATATTAATGTGTGTTCAAGTCACTCAGGAACTTGTACACAGGTGCAAGAAAAGTCATGTCAAAGTGGCCACAAGATTGTTTAATGGGAGACGGACAAATGTAACGCCATGTTTACTGCTAGAAACCAAAGCTTTGTGAGAAATCTTAAATTTTTGGGGAGGGAGGGTGGGAAAATGTGTACCTGTCTGTCCTTTCTCTGATCCCTGCAGACTAAAGCTCCCTTGGGCTTTAATAATACCAGTCCTGGGGTGTTTTATTTCATGATTGATTTGTGCTGTACCCGAGTACTTTCTTTCCTCCTTTCTAATCATTTTTTTAAACACATACTGACTCTTCCCTTACCTTTCTTTTCCTGGGAAAATACAATAAATAAATAAATAATAAATATTTAAAAAAAGAAATTTTGAAAAAATGTAGTAGTACTGATGTCTTTTTTAGGGAGTGGAGTCTGGTAGTGGGGCCTGAACTGTGGGCCTGGTTGCTGTCCCTCAGCTCTTCAGCTCAAGGCTAGCACTCTTCCACTTGAGCCACCGCGTCACTTCCAGCTTTTTTCTTTTTGCTTATGTGGTGCTGAGGAATCAAACCCAGTGCCTCATGCATGCACAGCAAGCGCTCTACCTCTGAGACACCTTCCAGCCCTTTATGTCTTTTTAAACCAATTGTATTCAGAAGTTGGAAAGGCTTTAATTCATGCTTAGGTCTTGTTGTCTATGATTTTTATCCTCTCATTCCTAACATTAATTATAGGTCAGTCTGCATTTTGGGGTACATGAAAGGTAAAATATTTATCTGGGGTCAAAGGTGATTTTTATATCAGTCTTGCTTTAATAGCATTTTAAAGTATACCTTTCTCTCAAAATGTTGGGTATAAAAAGCAGTCAAAAAACTTCTAATAGTAAACAAACTAGGTGAGCTACACTGTGGAAATGATTGGTGTATAAGACCTCCATTCTGTTTCCATCAGCAATTGGGGAGGTCATTCTTTCAGTAAGACAGTGTTAAACAGAGATAGGGTCCCCAGGCAGTGCAGTGTTGAGTGAAGGGATAGAATATGATTTCTGCTATTTTGACCTAGAAATCAAGAATGTTATACGTTAGCAGTTCCTTTCACCAAGGAGGTATGTATTGATTATGACCTTTGAGTTTTCATATTACAGTTACCTATTTTCTAACAAATATAAAGTGAAATATTATGAGTGTACACAATAATTCTGGGAAATTTTCCTAGAATTTGTAGACAAAGGGCTGGTATTTTAGTCATAAAATAGAATGAGGTTAATTGATACATTTGGAGATGGACCTCAGGCTAACCCTTACCATGTGTGCAATGTTGTACTAGTAATTACAACTCTGAAGACTTCAATATCATCTGAGAATTAAAAATGTAAGTAGTTCCACTTTATGCAATTATTGTGAGGATTAAATTATATACCATAGGTAAAGTATTGGAAAAACAATCAATTAGCATTTGGCAAATTCTACCTGTTATTTTATCATGTGATGAATTCTAAAATTTTTACTCTGATTTTATATTGTCTCTTTATGATGTGCAATGTGATGATATATTGATATTCATTGCATTGATCATTTTTTGGTCACTGTAAGGAAAATACCTGAAAAGAAAATTTCTGAGGACGAAACTATTATATTGTTTCATGGCTTAAGAGAACACAGTTTAAGATCAGATGTCTCCATTGTTTTTAATTATATTTTTATTATCTTAACTAGTTGTTCAATGGAATTTTCATTCAATAAATCATGTTATTATGTATAATGGATCTTTTTTTTTTGGGGGGGGGTCCAGTCGTGGGGCCTGAACTCTGGGCCTGGGCACTGTCCCTCAGCTCTTCAGCTCAAGGCTAGCGCTCTACCACTTGAGCCACAGCGCCACTTCCGGCTTTTTTCTTTTTGCTTATGTGGTGCTGAGGAATCGAACCCAGGGCCTTGAGCATGCAAGGCAAGCGCTCTACCACTGAGCCACCTTCCCAGCCCCATGTATAATGGATCTTTATATAACTTTTCCCTACCCTTCAAAATCTCACCACACTTTAATATTTTCTAGTTTCATACTATCTGCATTGAATATTATGTCTTCAATTTCTTCCTCCATAGCCCTCTTTATTCCTTCCCTTTGACTTCCCCTCACATCTTCCAAGTGATAGTTTCCTGGTATTCATTTTGTTGGATTAAAAGTTCAATTTTATAAAAATATGACATCATTTAAATACTCCTCTGTAAATAGCATTTTTTGGTTAATATTGCTGTGTAAACTTGTATAAAGTTCTAGCTTCCAAATATGAGAAAGAACATGGGTCCTTTGTGTGTCTGGCTCTGACTTAGTTTACTTAACATATTTTTAGATCTATCCATTTCATTGCAAATAATGTAACAGTCTTCATAATGGATAGGTACAATCCACTTATGTATATATGACACAGTTTTGCCAACCATCTCTCCGCCAAAGGGCATGTGGGCTGATTCCATAACTTGGCTATCGTGAATAGTGCAATAGTGAACATGGTTGTGAAAGTGATTTTACTGAAACCATTTGGAAGAATTCATCACTATCTTTCTGGGAGCAATCCCCTAACCTGTTTTCCAGAATAAGCACATCCTTCCCATCATCTCCATCGCAACGTTTTGCAAGTCCTCAAAAACACACTACACCATATAGGTCTCAATAAGCTAAAACCACACTGTGCCCATATTCTTTCAATACATTTTTAATAATTGTACATATAATTTACTGAGAACCTTCTATGTACTTTCCTAATGTGGGAATGAGAGACATAACAACAGAATGAAAGTAAGAAATATGCATCTTAATTAGCTATTATCATATTTAAAATCTTTTTCAGCTCTAACTCAGAGCCTCGCTTACTATGATTTTAATCTTTATTTGATTACTTCATTTATCGCCTAAATTATAACAGGTAAGTTAAATACAAAGTCAAAAAGTGTGGTTTGATTTTGACACTCATGTGTGAGGATGCACAATATGGGCCAATAGATGGATTGGAATTAATAGCAATTATCCACTTTGCTAAAGTAGAGATGGTTTTCCCAAACTGATTCTCACAATTAATATTGCATTCAGCAAAAAGAAACGTGTAACAATTCCCTTTGTTTTGCTCCTTATTAACTTTTGTTTCCATTTTATTTTATAATGAATGATGATTTCATAAATCTCCTGTAGATGCAAAAATATGTTGAAATATTTCTATCTATGCATTAATCTATACATACACACATATATTACACAGGTTACAATGATAATGTATAACTTCTATAACTATACAATTTACTAAATTCTTAAAAATATTGACCGCTCATGCCTGGAATCCTGGTTACTCAGGAGGCTGAGATCTGACGATCGTGGTTTGAAGCCATCCTGGGCAGGAAAGTCCATGAGCCTCTTATCTCCAAACAACCAACAGAAAAATAGAATTGGAACTGTGGTTCAAAGTATTAGAGTGGTAGCCTTGAGAGAAAAAGCTCAGGGACATCACCGAGGCTCTTAGTTCAAGAATTACAATCTACCCCAAAAAAATCAATTTAATTTACACTTGTGTAAGTAGAGTATTTCCATCACCCAAATGCAGATCCATGCTTATTTGCAAAGTAACTCTGTTTTGTCTGAAGTACCACTAAACATTATCACTAAAGTAGAAAGCATTGGAACGTAGGTTCATTCTATCTCTCTCATGGATTTTTCTCCACTCAAATACTCAAATGTTACAATTGTTCTAATTATTTAAAAGCATATTTTTTCTTTATTACCCCTAATATTAGAGTTTGAATTGAGTGTTTTGTGCCCCTTAAATGGGTGTTCTTGTAACTTTTTCATGCTCCCAGCCCTAAGTTATACTGATTATTTTTCAGCTAGAAACTGACTTCATACTTGTGTATGATCTTAGCCTCAGTCTACTTGATGTTATTCTTCCTGGAATTTAGAATAACGGGTGCATGGCATGGTGTACAGAACTTTCTGTTCAGTCTGGGTTTTAGCCACTATCCTCACAACAGTGCACTCCCATGTAGTCACGAATTTCATAAGCTTGTCAGAGCTTTTTTTTTTAATCTTTCATTTCCTGCAGGTTCTTGAGGACTGAATTAATTAGTGTTTTCTTGGGTTGTTTTGTTTCATTTGAATCTATGTGTTGAGTTGTTCTTCACTTTTCCTTTTGTTTCTTTCCCTCAAGTTCTTACCTAAAGTGCTGAGAAACAAATTCTTCTTTCTCAAGATAGTCAAGGTGAACATTATTTATTCCAAAGTAATTTCAGCATCTATGAATGGTATACACATGCTAAGCACTGAGAAGGGTGTTTTTATTTTCACGGCAGCCTTTGGCATACACAGACAGATCATGAAATATATGAATAAAATAAAACTACAGATGAATGCCAAGAGGAGAAAAAGTTTGACAGAGCTTTCTCTTCTAGGGAAAGAAACATATTGCTTGATGCAGGATTTCACAAAATCATATTGCTAGAAGGAACCTAAACTGTCATCTAATACTACAGACTTAATAGTGATGATTTGATTTCCTGGATAACTTACTTTTGGGTCAAATAAAAACAGGCTTCCAAAAAGAGAGTAGATTTTAGAGAAACATGATGAATTTTATGTAAATAGTTCCTTAGCTGATTTTGTTAATTTGTGAACTAATACAGGGAAATAAATTACAGCAAGGTAAAAAAAATAAAAAACTTCACATTGAAATACTCATTTGTGTTTGTGTATGTGTGCATGCATGTGCGAGTATGCACACGCACATGTGCATGTGCTCATGCATGCATTCATCATTCTTGAAGCTTGATAGTGCCTGGGAACTATTCCTCAGCTTCTGTGCCCAAGGATAGTCGTCTACCACTTCAGTAACTGCTACACTTATGTTTTTTTTTAGATAATGGCTTGTATTTTCATGATGGGACTGGCTTTGAACAGTGGTCTTCAGATCTCAGACTCGCGAGTAGCTAGCTAAGCTTATTCAGCCTCTAAGTAGCAAGTTAAAGTCTGCCTGTCCTCTCTGGTTCACTGCTCTATTATTCTTTTCCTAAGGTATTCACAAGCCTAAGACATATATATGTCTAGTTGCTTTAAAAAATACTCTTACTGCTTGGCACCAGGGGATCCCATGTGTACTCTTAACTACTTAGGAGGTTTGAGAACAGAACCCAAACCAAAAGTTTAGTGGACTTATTTCTCAATCTATAGCTGGGTGAATTGGATAATTTCCACCATGGTGCACTATCTAGAGACTAAGATTGGAAGGACTGTGGATCCAGGCCAGTCAAGGTAGCAAGATAGAGAAGTTGGTGTGCAACTCTGATGCCACTGATGATGGGAAGGCAAGAAGGACAGATCAGGCGAATGTTCTTGTGGAAAGGAACCCCTATCCTAAAATTAAACACTGATATGACGCCGGTCTGCAAGAACAATATACCCCAAGTTGAAATCCCTACATTTTCCCCCAACCAAAATAAGTATATACATTAACATCCAAAAACTTAATACAATCTGTTCTTTGTTCTAATATCAGCTTTATCTGATTCTCATATGATGTGACAGAATAAATTTTCATTAAACTTATGATAATTTAAAAAGACCTAGAAAATTCTTTCTCACTTATTAAGTGCAAATGAATGGCAAATTGCCTCATTTCTTACATATTTGACTACCACTATAAATTCGTCTTATGATTAGTATTAATAGTAATATATTTTGATTTATTACTTTACTTTGTAACAGTTTTTAAACGTTTTGCTTTTCTGCTGAAGTTGAAGTATTTACATAGTATCATCAAAGAATATTCCTTGGGTATTTAGGGCAGTTTTTTACAAAGTTTTTAATCAGTGGCTTCTAAGAATTATTTTAACATTTTTTGAGGGTTGTGGGGCTTGTATGAATTCTTAATTGGTATATTATTTGGTTTATTTTTCATTTCAATTTAATTTTATTGTAATGGTAATATACACAGGGGTTACAGTTACATAAACGAGGTAATGATTACATTTCTTAGGGAAGGAACATTGTTATATCATCCATAGATATTTGTGTACACTCAAAAAAAGAACTACTGACACTTTTGCTGTTGCTAGTGATCAATGGGTACTTTTGCTTTCCTTGTTCATGCATTTTTTATTATAAAATTAATATACAGAGCGTTTACACTTAATTAAGTCAACTAAAGAGTACACTTCATTTTCTTTTCTTTTTTGGGGGTGGGGGGGGAGTCCGGTTGTGGGGCCTGAACTCTGGGACAGGGCCCTGTCCCTGAGCTCTTCAGCTGAAGGCTAGAGCACTACCACTTCAGCCACAGCGCCACTTCTGTTTTTTTTCTTTTTGCTTATGTGGTGCTGAGGAATCGAACCCAGGGCTTCATGCATGCAAGGTAAGTGCTTTACCACTGAGCTACCTTCCCAGACCCTACTTCATTTTTTTTTATAAATTTCAAATTTTGAGATTAAATGTTTAATTTTGTTTCATTAGGGTAATTATTTTGTCAGAGTTGTAGGATCAGTTAATTTAATTTTGCATGATTTTTACACATTTAAATTATTCAGAAATATATATTATGCTTTTAAAATATTTAACATGTGGCTATTTAAAAATTATTTTCTCAATTTTTATATGGTTAGTGAATTTAAATACATTTATTTTCTTATAGTTATAAACATATTTGTCCAGGTAACAAATACCGTTTCTGCAAGAAGCACACAGATTATTAAGAAAGGCTTCATTACCTGATCACTTTTTGGAAATATTTGCACTTGAATTTAAAATAAAGTTTGAGCTCAGCATGGTAATTTGTTGCATCCATTTCCTAGCTTTGGCAGGGAAACTATGAGACCTTATTATAAAACTATTCAGAGTGAAACGATCATAGATATAGCCATCCCTAACGTTATATACAGCACCTTGCTCACATATTCTAAATCTTGAGTTTAAACACCAGTAACATCAATCTTTTGTCAAAATAAAAGGGCACAGGTTTCAAAATATTTATTAATTCAGACTTATTTGCAAAGGTTCTCATGTCTTCTCTTAATTTTCAATTTACTTAATCCATTAAAATCCAAGTATATTGTGACTATTTTATTTCTACTAAACTTTTAAATAGTATGAGTAATATTATGATTTCATATATTAACATATTTTACTATTTGTGATAATTTCCTCCGTTTAATATGATAATATCAATATTCCAAATGTGTGTATGTGGTGTGTGTGTGTGTGTGTGTGTGTGTGTGTGTGTGTGTGTGTGTGTGTGTGTATGTGTGTGTGTTTATGTGGTGTTTGTGTCTGTGTACTTTTTAATGCTTGGGAGATGACACCATTGCTTCACATACGCTAGGCCAATGATTTACTACTCAGCTATACTGTCTAGTGATAATCCAAATAGTGTTTTAAATCATGACTTTCAAACTTTCATTCCTAGTATGCTTTTTCAAACTTATATATGATAACATGTGATCCATATTCTATCCACACTAGCAAATTTAATTGTTACTTAGAATATTTCCACTGCCTTTCCACTTCCAATCTCTTCTGTTTGTTATTGATAAAGGTTTTACTTTTCTTCTTTTCTCTTATTTCTTATTTCTTCTTATTTCTCTTATTTCTTTAGAAATTAATTATCATATTCCTATTACAATTTCTTTACGTTGTAATAGGTATATACAATGCTTTATTTTTTATTGTATTTTTTCCCATTTTCACTGACTTTTATTCCAAACTATTAGATGGATTAAAAAGAAACTTGTCTCAGGACACTTTATTTTTCTCCTTCTCTTCTCTGAACGCTTTTTGTTGTTTGAAACACCATAGCAATGGCATGTACCTGCTATGTGGTCCATCATTCTTTCCCCTCTCACTCTCCTCTGTTGTACAGCTCAAGTTGTTATCATTCAGTTTTGTTATGCTACAGTGTTATTTAAATCTTAACTCATTCCCGAATTAGTTTTAGTTGTGTCCACTACTCTCTAAATACATTTTTCTATACATAATATCTGGGGTCTTGTGTTTTTCTAAGGTACAAAATATGACTGACTATCAAACATCTAGATATCTTTGTAGAATATTGGTCCACCTGCTCAATAAACTCGTATGTAAATTCAAGGAATACAGGTCAGTCAGAACAATCTTGTAAAATGGTTTAGCTCCAGCCTTCATACTAGCTTTGAATCTTATTACCATGTTTAGTAGTGAAGACAACATGGTTCTACTAAAAAAGCAGACACATAGAAGAATGTAACAGATTTGTCAAAAATAAATTCTCAGTTTTATGGTCAATAGATTTTGAAAACTATCTTATGACTTTATGAAATAAAAATAATATCTTAAATGGGTGTATTGGCACTATTGTCTCTCGAGATTTAAAGAATGATCTTAGACTACTACCTCAATCCTTGTTTTGTTTTGTTTTGTTTTGTTTTTGTCACTCATGGGGCTTGAACTCTGGGCTTAGGCGCTGTCTGTGTGCTCTTCAGCTCAATGGGACCACCCTACCACTTGAGCCACCGCACCACTTCTGTCTTTCTAGTGGTTTATTAGAGATAAGAGTCTCATGGAATTTCCTGCCTGGGCTGGCTTTAAACTGTGATCCTCAGATCTCAGACTCCTGAGTAGCTAGGATTACAGGCGTGACCTATCTCAATCCTTATACAAAAATTTAAAATAAAAAATGATTATCAAACTAAATGTGAGATGTAAAAACCTATAAGACATAAATGTAAAAATTCATGACATTGTATCAGTAAAGGTTTCTAAATGGAAAGCATTAGTGGCTAAAGAAAAGCAAGAATATACTGGATTATATCAAGTGATAGCCTTTCATAATTCAAAGGACACTATAACCGAAGTGAAAGAATATCAAATAGATAGAGGGAATATATTTGTTAATGCTACAATGTGAATGCTACAATGATTCTGAATGTTAAGTATTTTTATATCTTCTAATTTTATATAATTTTTTTCCTGACTAGGATATTTCTTTAAAGAACATTTGTAAATTAATAGTCAATAAGAGGAGCAAATGATACAAGTTCCGCTTTAGTATCTAAGAAAAAAGGAAAAGAAAACTCACTAGTATGACCCTAATATAAGAAGGTGACACAAAATATAGTAATGCATTTGTGGAGAAATTGATAAATTCCTCATAATGATCGATTTGCATAATACTGCAATAATTTTAGCAAGCAAGTTTTCAAGTCTTAGAGTTCAAAAAGAATTCTATAGGATACATTCATTACAATTCTGTGAATGTATTAAAGAGAAGTAAAAAAAAACGTGTTTGGACAGGGAATTGTAGTTCATTGACAGTGCACTTGAATAGTATGTATGAGACCCTGGAAAAAATCCCCAAAATCAAATTTTGAAAAGATAAACTATAGAGGATGCATGCTGGACAAATTCCTGTAACCGAATTTTATATCTATTTTAATGTCTGTTCTAAAATTTATAGATATCTATTTGAAGAAATGCAAGTTTGTGAAAATTAGGCTTTGAAAACCAATGAAGGTACAATTAACTTCCAAAGCCCTAAAATGTATACAATAAAAGGAGGTAATATATTGCAAGTGAATTACATGTCAGAAAAAAAAAAAAAACAAAAAAAAAACTATTGTTAAAAATTCTTCACACAAAATGCCGAATACCTAAAGAGATGTTTTTGGTGTTGTTTAAAAACTCTGTAGACTACAGCATTTAAAATAAAGATGTGATTTCTGTTTATTTTGAAGTTTTTTTGTCTGTTATTTTGAGTTTATACAGAGATAACTCAATTAAAAAGTCTATGTGATAACTGGAATACTTAGGAATTATGCATCACTTATAAGTAATTGATAACCTTTTCTGGAAGAAACTTTTAGCAAATGACAGAAGACACAAATCTATGCATCTGAATTTTATGAAAGCCATACGTTACTTGCTCAATCCAGTTGCTTTTCTCTACTTTGCTAGGAAAAAAATTATTCTCAAGATAAGACCCAAAAGCAGTGAAAAGAAACAAAATACACAAGCATCTTGATTTATTTCTGAAAATAACAAATGAAGTAAAAGAGTTCCACTTAAGGGGCTCCAATATTAGTGTCTATGAAGCTGTTCCCAGATGCCAACATCCATTGAATTTTTGGAATTTCTACAAACATATAAAAACTAGAACAAGAAAACAAATATAGTCTTAGAGTGAACTAGCCTTGAAGAGCTTTCTTAATTGTTTTGAAATTACAAAAGAATTGATACTCCTTTGCTTTGGATACCATTTAAAATTTTTATCACTTATTATAATTCAAATACCAAGCAAAGAGTAATTTTATATAATCACTACAAATATCATTTTAATACTATCATAAAATAGAATAAAAGACCAGTCCCAATATTTTACCTACCTATCATTATTCTTAATTCCTAATCATTACCTAAATATCTTAATCTAAATAGTCATGTCTTTAACATAGATGTAAATATTCTATACTTTTTACTTAACATTTTCCAAGGGCATGTATTCATGTTTCTAAGAAATGTTCACAGCAGTTAAAAGATGCTTTTGTGAAATTAATGTGATATATTTTGTTGTTGTGGATGTTGTTTTCAAGGCCTGGGCGTTGTCCCTATGCCTTTTTTATGATCAAGGAAAGCACTCTACAAATTGAGGCACAGAGCTAATTCCTGTTTTCAGTGATTAATTGGAGATAAGAACCTAACAAGTACTTTTCTTTCTGGGCTAGTTTCAAACACAGTTCTAAGATATCAGCACCCAGAATAGCTCGAATTATAAGTGTGAGTTACTGATACTTGGTTTGATGAATTTTAAAAAATTGTAATTATGTTCTAAGATGTTTCTTTCACTATAATGTATATCATTCTACACATAAATTTAGATTGATATATGTATATATTTCTGATGACAAATAATCCCTAAAAATGTATGTTTTTTAAATATATATATATATATATATACACACACACAGAGAGAGAGAGAGAAAGAGAGAGAGAGAGAGAGAGAGAGAGAGAGAGAGAGAGAGAGAGAGAGAGAGAGAGAGAGAGAGAGAGAGAGAGAGAAAGGACAGACTTTTATGCTACTATTTTTTACCTTTTTCATTTCAAAGATATATAGTCTATTTTTCTAAAAGTTTCCTAGAATAAAATAAAGAATATTTCAATAGAAAGTAGAGTTTATTACTTTCAAGGAAATTTTAGATATGCATATGATATTGTAGTTACATTTACAGTATATCACTGTTCTGTTCAAACTCTTAAATATTTCTATGTAGTGACAGGGAGAGAGGAAGTTAATTCATATTGGTTAGGAATTTGCAATGCTTCAAAAATCCATTCCATAATTTGTTATAAGCACATAGTCAAGCTATCTGATATGGTTTAGTTTTTTTTTTCCTTCATTCAAAATTTTAATATGGATGCATGCACCGTGGTAACATTAAAATTATTAATATAAAGACAAAGATTAACAAAATCATAGATACAAAACAGACTTTCAATAATTAGCACATATGATGCTAATAATAATTTTGATGAAGATGATGATGACCAGAGTGTAGCATGATAATGACAATGTTGTGATTGAAAGGAAAAAACTTCAGACATCTTTGCAGCTAGATTCCCAGAATGAATTCATAGTAATAAATGGTGTTGGATTACATACAATAATGCCACGGACCGGCTCTGTTGGCACAACGGAGGACACCTAGTGGAGGAACTGGAATAGGTGGGGAGATGGCAACAGACAACTCACACACAAGAGGAGTGGATGCTTTGTGTGATTTAAGGCAGAAGATAACAAACTTTTATACCAAAAGTCTCCAGGAGAAAGGGCAAAATGTTATACAATCTTGTTGCAGGGCTTCATTCTTGTGTAGTCACCAGTTGGTCGCCTGATAGGCACTTGTTTACGGCTTCTCTCTATTTTTAAGAAGTACAATGGGTTTCGATGTTTATCACCAATTAACCATTACCTTTTTTTTATAGAGACCTTAACTGTCCCATAAGATCTTTCCTGTTCCTTCTTTAATAGTAAGCACCAAGGAGGCTTAGATCTAGCAAGTCTCTTAGTAAATAAAAGTGAGTAATAGGAAGTTCTTTCTCCTAAGTAGTTCTCCCAGCAATTGCCATACATTCTTTCTGTTCTAGCCGGCCTACAGCTTCTTGTAAGTCTCTTGCAAACAATTCCTTCTGCTGAAGTGACGTTGTGAAACTCGCAATACTATTATATTTACTTATGACTTGTCTACTAGCCTCTATAAGAGTGGCTTTCAGGGTAGCACTTAACTCTGATGAGTTAGTCATATTTTTAATACAGTCATCAGATGTTGGAGTCAACAACACTCTTAAGAAAGAGTTTGAATAAGGGAACGTTGAGCAAGAGTAAGTACAATGAGCAGCAGAAACAGTAAAAGATTAATAGGCACTCTTATAGAGTGAAGAAAAGCAGGGACAGAAGCACATCTTTCCCAGGGGTTTGCCAGCCTTTTCAAGAGGTAGGCCTCTTTGAAGCCCCATTCTCTGAGGTAAGACTTCGGTGAAGTCCCATTCTCAGAGATAGGTCTCTGTTAAGCCCCATTCTCTGAGGTAGACTTTGGTGAAGTCCCATTCTCAGAGATAGGTCTCTGTGAAGCCCCATTCTCAGGTCTGAAAGCAGGTTTCCCATGCTAAGCAGACTCCACCGGAGTAGGCATGGCACAATAAGAATAACAAGAGGAGAGATTCAAGATCAAGAAATACAATCACATAAACAGGTAGAGACAGTAAAAACCCTAATGTTATTCCTGCAGTCTCTCTAATGTATACTCACTTTTCTTGGTGGTATTTCTTATTGTTGTTTATTTGGGTGTTTTTTCAGTCTGCCATAGGGCTTGAGCTCTGGGCCTGGGCCTAGGTGCTCTCTCTCAGCCCTTCAGCTGAAGGGGAGCGCTCAACCACTTGAGCTATAGTGCCACTTCCGGTTTTCTGGTGGATTATTGGAGATAGGATTGTCACGGTCTTTCTTGCCCAGCTTGGCTTTGAACTGTAATCCTCAGATCTCAGCTTCCTGAGTAGGTAGGATTAAAGGTGTGTGAAGAACTAACTCCATTTTAAGATCAATCACCCTGAGCTGTGCTGCCCTCAGAGTAGCCCCCAAAGAGAGCTGTGCTGGCAAAGAGAAAAATAGTTCTCAGAGAAACCACTGGTTTCCACCAACACTGTCCACCCTTAAGGAAGAGAACAGTTGCGCAGGTGTTCCAGCAGAAAAAGAGAAGTGTGATCAGGGAGGACTTAAAACCCCTGAATTTGTGAACTTGCTTGTGTGGAAACCCCCTGAACTTGTGAACTCGCTTGTGTGGAAACCCCTTACACTTGTTTGTTTGAAACTATAAAATCTGTGCTAATTTTGAGCTCGGGGCCTCTTAACATCACCGGTTACTGAGTGCACGGAAAACCAAGCTCAAACTTGTAATAGACAACTGTTTGCTGTTTGCATTGATCATGGACCCTGGTGGTCTGAGAGGGGGCATCTGAAAACTGGATACTTCAGTGTGAGCCAGCAGCGCCTGGGTTGGTGGTATTGTCTTTTAATAAATAAAATCATTTATTTCCACATTTTGATGGACTAAGATATAGTTTTGAAATTATGGTGATTAGTTCAAATAACATTCTCATATAGATACTATTCAATAACCAATGTTTTCCAATGATATATTAAGACTATGTTCTTCAATACATCTGTGAACGCATGACACAATTTACATAATAACACTTACTTAGGTGTAGTTATCTTAAAAGGACACAGGCTTTAGGGCCAGGAGGTAAAAATTATTTTTATTTCTTCATGAAACAATTTGTAACTTTATACCAACCAACTGAAATTGACTCTTTCCTTATTTGAAAGCTAAGTTGAAAAACGTGAGGACTCTTCACTTTTCCTTTTTCCTGCTCTAGAAGTCAACAAATATATTCTTCAATATTTCTGGTAAGTTACATCAATTTACAGATGAGAAATGTAAGGCCAACAGTCAATAGAGTGAGTAAATAATGATACTATAATTTGTGTCTGAGCACTTCACTCCATGTGCTTACAAGGAGAATAAGTTGGTGATGGAGAGGATCAATATGAAAAGATTATGGGGAAAAAGCATACTTTGTAAATGGTTGTTTGAGGACTAGGTGACCAGTGATGAGTATTTGAAACAGGCTGGTGTCAGGGGCAAAAAAGGGGTAACTTTGTTGGCAACTTTGTCTAGATTATTCACATTATCATGAACTGTTGGAATTAACTATTAACTAAGTTCTAATTATACCTCACTTGAAAGAATATTTTAGGCAAATAGAATGCCAGATTCATTTGGGAATTTGTAAATTATATCTTCTACTTAAACAGAATTTTGTAGTAACCTATAGAATATTAAAATACAAACAAAAATATTTATTTTAAATCTAAATTCTAATTTAGCCAGGTCTACAAAGTCCTACATT